>NC_057812.1:352420736-352720736 GCF_018294505.1 Triticum aestivum | reverse complement strand
CTAGGAAACAACATGAACATATGGCATCATGAGATAAACAGGTCCAGGACTTAGTGAAATTACTAAGTCCCTGAAAACAGAATTAGAAAGTGCACCACTTTGCAAGCTTGCACTAGTCACCCCACACATCACAAAAATATATGGGTTGCACCTCTGGAAATATGACAAAACCCTTAACAAAACACATGTAGAGCATCAGGGCGTATCATGCACACATTAATCATGGCAAAAATGACAAAATCCTAAATGGAGTAGCAGATGTGGCAATTATCTCAAGTAGACCTCTTCTAATAGCATTTCGGGCATCAAGATGAACTCAAATGAAAATGATGCAATGGAATGAAATGATGTACTCTCTGAGATGAACATTTTGATATGCTATATGCATGAATCGGAGCTACGGATGCGAAGTTACGGAGCTACGAACATGAGCACTTGGATCGGAATTTCTGGGACTTAGAGAAAAAACGCCTCCGAGATCTAGGGTTTGCACGGATTACGAGGACGGCCGGTTCTTCGGCGGAACAGTGGTCGGGGCCGCCGGAGAGGTCGACATGGCCGGAGTTGGAGATGGATGGGGCGGCGTCCGGAGCGCGGCGGCGCGCGCCGGCGGCTGCGGCTCGGAGGAGAGGGAGGTGGCGGCGCGGCGGCTCGGGCCGCGGGGGCCGGCTCCGGGCTCCCCGGGCCGCGGCGGCGGCGAGGTGGCGTGTGCCACGTGGCAGGAGGCGGTTGGCTGGCGGCGGTGTGTCCGCCCCGGGCGGACAATGTCCGGCGGCGCGCGGTGGAAAATTAGGGTTTCAGAGGTAGGAGATCCAAAAATCGGGGGGTGTTTAAATAGGCATAGAGGGAGTTAGGAGAGTCCAAATGAGGTGCGGTTTTCGGCCACGCGATTGTGATCGAACGCTCTAGATGATGGAGCAGAGTTTGGTGGGTTTTGGGCCAAATTGGAGGGGTGTTGGGCTGCAACACACACGAGGCCTTTTTGGTCCCTCGGTTAACCGTTGGAGTATCAAACGAAGTCCAAATGATACGAAACTTGACAGGCGGTCTACCGGTAGTAAACCAAGGCCACTTGGCAAGTCTCGGTCCAATCCGGAAATTTTTAATCCCCACACACGAAAGAAATCTATAAATGACCACCGGAGGAGAACGAAGCGCCGGAATGCAAAACGGACAACGGGGAAAATGCTCGAATGCATGAGACGAACACGTATGCAAATGCAATGCACGTGATGACATGATATGAGATGCATGACAACGACAACAACACACGGAGACAGAACCCGAACCCGAGGAAATAAATATAACTTAACGCCGGAAACAGCAAGAGTTAGAGTACAAATAGGGAAAGTTACATCCGGGGTGTTACAACTGCGTCGCCCCGTCTGGCCGTAGCGAGCGTGGCACGTGATCCACGCCGCCGCCCGAGGCTGACCCTGCGGTTGCACCCACTCGCCCTCCGCTGCTATGCCGTCCCTTCATGTCATCGCACCGCGGCCCGCAGACCCTGCAACCGCCCCGAGGTCTTCCATCGTCGCCCCGACCTGCCCGCCGCCGCTCCTTCGGGCCATAGGGTCACGGCCCGCGGTCCCCGCCCATCTACGCACGTCGACCTCTTGTGGTATGCTGTCACAGCCCTAGCTCAGCCCCTGTTGTCTTTGCTTGATCTTCATGTCATCATGTTTAAATTCAAATGAAATTTTAATAGGAATTTCAAAGCCTCAGAAACCTTTTAAAAATGATCAACATTAAAATCTTCTAAAAGAAGCCCAAGAAAATGTTCCTGTTAAACCTTGAAAACATTGGCAAGAATAAAATTCAAACCAATATTTTTGGAGGCTTTAAAATATTGATTTTGGGCCTTTGAATTAAATCAATAACACATTTGAGTTGGACTTATTTCTGTTATATAAGAGATAAAGTACAAATAATTTTTGTAAGTTTGCATGTGGCCTTGGACTAGTTTCCTCAGCTCACATAAAAATTTACAGAAAGTTCTAAATGATTTGATGCTTCAAATCAAAGCTAACAAATTTCAGAAAATAGAAAACATAAAAGAAATGATAGAGAGAGAGAAGAACCTCACCTGGGCTTACCTGGCGGCCCAGCAGAGGCCCAGCTCACCGGCCTCTACCAGTCACCACCTACCTCCCGCCAGGCGGACAGCGCCCGCGTGGCCGCCATGCGCGAGCACGCGCCCCGCCACCTCCTGCTTCCCGCCGCTGCCACGACGCGTCTGGAAGACGCCGCGCATCACCCCGGACCCTCTTGCCCAATACTTTGTCCCCATCTCCTCCTCTCTCTCGCTCGACACCTCGTGCTCGAGCGCGCTCACCGACGTCGATCGCCGTACCCGTGGCCACCGGCCACCCCTCGCCCTGGCTCTGAGCCTAGAAGCACCGCCGCGTCTTCCTCGTCCTCTCCACCGAGCTACACGATGCCGGAGGCCCTGCTTCATCGCCACCGTGGTCGTCTTCTACCTTGAGCAACTGAGATCGCCGGCGCACGTTCATCGTCCATGGTGCCTCCCCGAGCCCGCTGAGTCCTCCACTGGAATCCCAGTGAGCTCCTCCGTCTTCCCCCTCACCCCTCGTGCTCTAATTTGCATGCTAGCCACTGCCCCGCGAGCACCCGAAGCCACCATCCGCCATTGCCGACGAGCTCGACGCTCTTGAGCTTTCCTACTCGAACGCATTATACCATTGTGCTCCTGGTGACACGAGGAGGCTGTAGAGCCTACGCACGCAAGTAGTCCAACACCCTAGCCTCATTTCCATTGATGCCATACCTCTGGTCGCCGCCTTCGTCATTGCTGCCGTTCTTGCAGGCCTCCCCTCGCCCAGCCGCCTGCTCTGTTGGACGCGGCGCACTCCCAGCGTCCCAAAGCCACAAGCCGCACTCAAAACCAAGCCCCGTAGCGGTTTTCCGGCGAGTTCCCGTCGCGCTTTTGGTCGCCGCCGGCCGAACTCCGGCGATAGCCGACGTAGCACGCTTAATTAGCACTAATGACCTTGCTAAACACCCCTTGAGCCACTGCCATGTGGGTCCCTACGCCTGCTTAGGTTAACTTAATCTTTGTTTAGATTAGTTCATAACTGAGTGGGACCCACATGTCAGCATTGACTTTGCTGGCGTGGTTGTTAACCGGACCCACCTGTCCGCGACACAAATGACACTGGGTCACTAACTAGTGGGCCCCATTGACCAGGCTTAACCCTGTTGGCCGAGTTGACTTGCTGACATCAGGCTGACCCAATGCTCACGCTGTAAATGTTTTTGGGATTTTAAATAAATCAGAAATGATTTATTTATTTCAGAAAATGTCCTAAACTTCTAAAAATCATA
The DNA here is from genome assembly GCF_018294505.1 of Triticum aestivum. Taxonomy (NCBI): domain Eukaryota; kingdom Viridiplantae; phylum Streptophyta; class Magnoliopsida; order Poales; family Poaceae; genus Triticum; species Triticum aestivum. Next base: position 352,717,391 of record NC_057812.1, on the reverse strand, counting down.
GAAATAAATTATATATGAAAAATGATCAGAAAAATATAAAGAATCCGTTTATGGCATTTCCATGTATGTTTGAGAAACTTATGCCTGCTGAGCAGGTCAAATCAATTAAATGGCATTTGAATTTCACATATGGAGTTAGAACTTGAATCTTGGATTCAAACCAACTTCATTTAAAGTGTTGCTAGTTGCATTAGGTCAAACCACAACATATTGCCATGTCATGATCATGCATCATATTTTTTCATTGCATTGATTGTGTTCCCTCTTGTTTGCCGGTATATGTCCCCTCTCAATGGACATAGTCCCAATGAGGAGTTCGATGACACCGATGAAGAGCTATACTATCTTCAGAAGTGTCAGGCAAGCAAAATCCCCCTTGTTCATTCCGATACAATCCCACTCTCTCGCTCCTGCTCTCTTTTATTGCATTAGAACAACAACGATTCATCTGTTACATGCTGTGGTAGTTGAACCCCTTTCCTCTGCATGACCTGTCATTGCCATAGTAAATAGATGAAACCCACTAGCATGAGTAGGAGTTGTTTGAGCCCTGATGTGCCTACTCATTCATGCTTGTTTGCCATGCCCGCTACTGCTTAGAGTTGAGTCAGGTCAGATTCATCGGGGATGAATTGGAGGTGTGTGAACATGTCCTACTGTTGAGAGCTAAGTGCTGAACACGATTTGGTAAAGGTATCGATGAGAGGCGATGTAGGAGTACATGGTGGGTTGTTTCATTGGAACCGTCCTTAGGAACTGAGCTATGTATGTGTGATTTAAGATCAGCTACTACCACACATTGGGATCCTTAATTGACTCTCTCGACTTATTAACCGCCCATGTCCTCTGTCCAGGAGTTGCAAGTAGTTTCTGGTGTTCGTAGTATGTTGGAGGCCATGCGTAGCGCTGACCCAAGGGGTGGGCTGTGATGCAGTAGGCACATGGCCCGATGTACCGAGTTGCTCGTTTGGTGACCCCGGAACCCTGCACACATCGTTCGGGGCTGTAGTGGAAACCTCGGTCGGACTCCATGCGGATGGAACCTGAATAGGAGATAAACCTAGACTAGCGACTTGTGTGGTTAGTTAGGTCGTGGCCGACACCCTTGCCAGGCTTCCGCTTGATGGTTGCCGAGATACATGACGTGTACATGGCGGTAAGTAGCGAGAGCGTGTGTGAAGAAGTACACCCCTGCAGGGTTAACATCATCTATTAGAATAGCGGCGTTCACGGTAAAGGACTACTTGGTTGCTTATATAGTTCATAGACAAGTGAAAGTGGATATGTAACACCCCGGATGTAACTTTCCCTATTTGTACTCTAACTCTTGCCGTTTCCGGCGTTAAGTTATATTTATTATCTCGGGTTCGGGTTTTTGTCTCCGTGTGTTGTTGTTGTTGTCATGCATCTCATATCATGTCATCATGTGCATTGCATTTGCATACGTGTTCGTTTCATGCATTCGAGCATTTTCCCTGTTGTCCGTTTTGCATTCCGGCGCTTCGTTCTCCTCCGGTGGTCATTTCTAGCTTTATTTCGTGTGTGGGGATTAAACATTTCCGGATTGGACCGAGACTTGCCAAGTGGCCTTGGTTTACTACCGGTAGACCGCCTGTCAAGTTTCGTATCATTTGGACTTCGTTTGATACTCCAACGGTTAACCGAGGGACCGAAAAGGCCTCGCGTGTGTTGCAGCCCAACACCCCTCCAATTTGGCCCAAAACCCACCAAACTCTGCTCCATCATCTAGAGCGTTCGATCACGATCACGTGGCCGAAAACCGCACCTCATTTGGACTCTCCTAGCTCCCTCTATGCCTATTTAAACACCCCCGATTTTCGGATCTCCTCCTACCTCTGAAACCCTAATTTTCCACCGCGCGCCGCCGGACATTGTCCGCCCGGGGCGGACACACCACCGCCAGCCAACCACATCCTGCCACGTGGCACCCGCCACCTCGCCGCCGCCGCGGCCCAAGGAGCCCGGAGCTGGACCCCGCGGCCCGAGCCGTCGCGCCGCCACCTTCTCTCCTCCGAGCCGCAGCCGCCGGCGCGCGCCGCCGCGCTCCGGACGCCGCCCCGTCCATCTCCAACTCCGGCCACCTCGACCTCTCCGGCGGCCCTGAGCACTGTTCCGGCGAAGATCCGGCCGTCCTCGTAATCCGTGCAAACCCTAGATCTCGGAGGCGTTTTTTTTCACTAAGTCCCAGAAATTCTGATCAAAGTGCTCATGTTCGTAGCTCCGTAACTTCGCATCCGTAGCTCCGATTCATGCATATAGCACATCAAAGTGTTCATCTCAGAGAGTACATCATTTCATTCCATTGCATCATTTTCATTTGAGTTCACCTTGATGCTCGAAATGCTGCTAGAAGAGGGCTACTTGAGATAATTGCCAGATCTGCTACTCCATTTAGGATTCTTTTCATTTTTGCCATGATTAATGTGTGCATGATATGCCCTAATGCTCTACATGTGTTTTGTTAAGGGTTTTGTCATCTTTCCAGAGGTGCAACCCATGTATTTTTGTGATGTGTGTGGTGACTAGTGCAAGCTTGCAAAGTGGTGCACTTGCTAATTCTGTTTTCAGAGACTTAGTAATTTCACTAAGTCCTGGACCTGTTTATCTCATGATGCCATATGTTCATGTTGTTTCCTAGTGATCCGTGCCTCTTTTGAGGATGATCAGTAAGGATGTTTTGTTAAACTTGTAGTGCTCTATCCATCAATGTCTTTGTTTAGAATTATGGAGCACCCTAGATTGAGTCAATCGAGCTCTACTTTTGCTACTTTGTGAATCTGGGCAGATTGTCAACTTGTTTGCAATTTTGCCGATGATGTTGTAGTTGATCCGTGCATGCTATGTTATTGTTCTTGCCATGTCTAGATTGCATTTTGTGCCTTCTTGATGGATGTATGCTTTTCTTGCCATGACTTGCACCGTAGTGAGTGCATCGAGCTCGTAAACATGTCTACTTGAGTTATATTTCAGCATGTGTCAGTTTTCACTAAGTCTGAAAACTGATTATGTTTTTGCTATGTTCACATGCTTGCAATTGTATTTTCTGATCCCTTTTGGCTCAAGGTCACTAAGGGACTTTTGTTAAGCTCTTTGAGTAGCTCCATGCCATGCTTTACTTTGCCATGTTCAGGTCCTGTAGCATGTAGTTTTGTGGCTCCGAAGAGTGCTACCTGATCTGAAATTCCAGACAAGTGTTAATTTCACTAAGTCTGAGATCTGTTTGTCATATGCATTTTTGCCATGCTTGTTTGAACCTGTTAATGGATGAATTGGCCGTAGCTCAGTGCTAGACTTTTGTTAAGCATCTTGTGTGCATCCCTGCCATGTATTTTGTTGTCACGTTTGGTTGCTGTAGCATGTTCATCTCATGGCATTTAGTTGGCTACTTGCTGTAAATCGCAGACCGGTGCCATATTTGATTCGCTTGCCATTTCCAAACCGTAACTCCGATTCCGGCGTTCTTTATATCGTTTTCAAGCGATTTCGTCTCATCTTTCCAGTGGCACACTTGGATTTCCAAGTTGAGGCCAGGTTCATGCATTTCCTGTCATATCTTGCATTTTGCATCCCGCATCGCATCCCGCATAGCATATCATCATTTCATCATATTGCTTGGTCTTGCACGTGGTTGATTGTATCCTTGTTGCTTGTTTGTCTTGTTTGGGTAGAGCCGGGAGACGATTTCACTAACGAGGAGCCCGTTGACTTTGCTTTCGAGGATCCAGTCAACTTTGACAACTGTGCAGGCAAGATGATCATACCCTCGAAATCACTACTATCTTTGCTATGCTAGTTTGCTCGCTCTTTTGCTATGCCAATGCTACGATGCCTACCATTTGCTTTCAAGCTTCCCAAATTTCCATGTCAAACCTCTAACCCACCATTGTCCTAGCAAACCGTTGATTGGCTATGTTACCGCTTTGCTCAGCCCCTCTTATAGCGTTGCTAGTTGCAGGTGAAGATTGGAGGCCGTTCCTTGTTGGAACATCATTTATTTACTTGTTGGGATATCATTATATTATCTTGTTATCTTAACGCATCTATATACTTTGTAAAGGGTGGAAGGCTTGGCCTCTCGCCTAGTGTTTTGTTCCACTCTTGCCGCCCTAGTTTCTGTCATATCGGTGTTATGTTCCCGGATTTTGCGTTCCTAACGCGGTTGAGTTATAATGGGAACCCCTTGATATTTCGCCTTGATGAAAGCTTTTCCAGCAATGCCCAACATTGGTATTACCATTTGCCACCCAGCCTCTTTTTCCCTTGGGTTTCCGGAGCCCGAGGGTCATCGTATTTAAACCCCCCCCGGGCCAGTGCTCCTCTGAGTGTTGGTCCAAACTAGAGTCCTGTGCAGCGCCCCCTCGGGGAAACTCGAGGTTTGGTTATAGTTGTATGGAGCACTCATCTGAGTGTGCCCTGAGAAAGAGATATGTGCAGCTCCTATCGGGATTTGTCGGCACATTCGAGCGGTGTTGCTGGTCTTGTTTTAACCTGTCGAAGTGTCTTGAGTTACCGAGATACCGAGTCTGACCGTGAGAGGAGGAGGTCTGTTCCTTCGTTGACCGTGAGAGCTTGTCATGGGCTAAGTTGGGACTCCCCTGCAGGGATTTGAACTTTCGAAAGCCGTGCACGCGGTTATGGGCAGATGGGAATTTGTTAATGTCCGGTTGTAGATAACTTGAACCTTAATTAATTAAAATGAATCAACCGAGTGTGTTAACGTGATGGCCTCTTCTCGGCGGAGTCCGGGAAGTGGACACGGTGTTGGAGTAATGTTTGCGCAGGTTGCTCTCTAGTTTCTCGCTCGTGCTTTGCCTCCTCTTCTCGCTCTCTTTTGCGAATTAGATAGCCACCATATTTTGCTAGTCGCTTGCTGCAGCTCCACTTATATTTACCTTGCCATACCTATAAGCTTAAAAAGTCTTGATCGCGAGGGTGCGAGATTGCTGAGTCCCTGTGACTCACAGATTACTATTACACCAGATGCAGGGCCTGATGATTCCGCTCCAGCAGACGCGTATGAGCTCAAGTGGGAGTTTGACGAAGACTCTCAACGTTACTATGTTTCCTTTCCCGATGATCAGTAGTGGTGCCCAGTTGGGGGTGATTGGGACCGTTGTCGCTTGTTGGGTTCTCTTTTATTTTGGCGTCGTAGTCGGGCCATGAGTGTTTGGATGATGTAATGTTATTTATGTACTTGATTGACGTGGTGAGTGTAAGCCAACTATGTTATCTTCCCTTTATTATTTATATTACATGGGATGTTGTGAAGATTGCCTAACTTGCGACATATGCCTTCAATGCGATTATGTCTCTAAGTCGTGCCTCGACATGTGGGAGCTATAGTCGCATCGAGGGTGTTACAAGTTGGTAATCAGAGCCTTCCCCGACCTTAGGAGCCCCATTGCTTGATCGTTTTTAGTGGCCGAGTTGTGTCTAGAAAAATGTTTTGAGTCATTTAGGAATTATATATCGGAGAGTTTAGGAATTCTTTTTACTTCCCAGTCTCCTCATCGCTCTGGTAAGGCATCCTGACGTAGAGTTTTGACTCTTCTCTTCTCAAATTTCACTAAAAAAAATTTAGGATCACGCGGGTATCTTGGAATCGTTCCGATGGTTTTATGATGAGAACATTGTCTTGGTGCCTCCTGTCAGGGGTTTAGTGGAAGTGTCCCGGGGAGTTGAGCTCTGAGGTGTTGTCATCATAATTTTATCGTTGCAGTTCTGGAATACCTGAGTTTAGTACGCCGACATCGAAAATCTCTTTTATGCAGTTCGTTGGTGAGATAACCTCGACGCCACCCAGTACTGGGGCGGGAGTTCGGGAGTATCGCCATAACTTGTATAACGGATGCTTTTCGAAGGTTGAGGTAGATGGTTTCCGAAGGTTTCTTGGTTATGTGTTGAAGGATGGATACAGCTGGATGTAGGAATTGCTAGATTTGGGTGAGATATTATGCTTCCCCTGTATCCCCAACACCTGATTGCATAACCGGAAAGGTTTGGGAGTTTCATAGGTGGGAATTCTTGTAGCTCTAGTTCTTCTTCCACGGATATTGGTTTGAGATTGGGATTTCTTACCGATTATTCGTTCTTGATCCATACCTTGTTGATTTATTTATCTACCTTAATTCTACGTGGCTTCTCAATTTATGGATATGTGACCATTTCAAGAGGAATGCATTCGTTCTTTTTGTTCGGATGTGAAGACTATATGTTGCAATTTTCATTCCGTTGGATTCAGCTTCAATATTTGTCTGTCAGTGTGCTAATGGTGGTCAACCTCTTCAGGATGGCTCCTCCAACGCGCACGACTCCGAATCCTGATCCGCCACCACCTCCACCTCCTCCGGAGGCATGGCAAGCTGTGATGGCCGCAACCAATGCAAACACACAGTTGATCATGCAAATTCTTCAAGAGCGCAATCAAGGCAACCAAGGGAATCAAGGCAGCAATCAGAATCACTTTGCTACACTCAACCAGTTCCTTGCTAACGGGCCAAAGACTTTCAGCAATTGTGTTGAGGCAACCGATGCTGACGATTGGCTTGTGGATCTGTGCAAGCATTTCGGGTGCAGTAACATCAGGCCTGAGGACTTTGTTAAGTTCGCTTCCTTCCAACTCAAAGATCAAGCTGCAGAATGGTTCCAGCAGTACAAGGATTCCAGAGGTGGACGTGTTATCACTTGGGATGATTTCCGTCGAGATTTCCGAGCTCATCATATTCCGCAGAGCGTGGTTGAAAGCAAGCGTGAGGAATTCCGCAACCTGAAGCAAGGCTCTTTGTCTGTCTATGACTACAACAAGTTGTTCCAGAAGCTCGCCCGCTTTGCTAAGCAGGACGTCCCTGATGAGAAGAGCATGATATACCAGTTCAGGGGTGGTCTCAGAGAAGATATTCAGCTAGCTCTTGTTCTCTTTGAGCCCTTGAGATACGATGAGTTCTACAACATGGCACTGAAGCAAGAGGCTGCTCAGTTGAGGTGTGATGCTTCCAAGAAGCAAGTCAGAGATGTTACTCCTTCTTCCTCCACTCAAGTGGCCAAGCAGCAGAAGTATTGGCTTCCTCCTCCTCCGTTCCGTCAGCCGTATCAGCAGAAGAGCAAAGGTGGCAGTGGTTCTTCCCACCCACCCAACCATGGCTTTCAGAACAAGACTTCGTCTCAAGCTCCAAGATCGAGTGCTCCGTATCATCGTCCGCTTTCAGAGGTCACATGCAACAAGTGCCAACAGAAGGGTCACTATGCCAACAAGTGTTTCCACCAGAGGCGTCTTCCTCCTCCTCCTGTCAGATCGGCAAGTACAGCTGTGGTCAAGCATAACCCCAAGTTCGCCAAGGTCAATATGGTGAATGCAGCTCAGGCAGAGGACTCACCAGATGTCATCATGGGTAACCTTCCTGTTAATGATATTCCTGCAAAAGTTCTTTTTGACACGGGTGCATCACATTGCTTCATTTCCAAACCTTTTACATCAAAGTATGAGTGTGATTATCAGTATCTGCAAAGTTCCTTGCAAATTGTGTCGCCGGGCAAGCAGATGACAGCTAACACCTGCGTTCCGAGGTTACTATCACATTGGGTGACTACAAGTTCCTTTCTTCCCCAATTGTTCTTGGTAACTCAGATATTGATCTTATTCTCGGAATGGATTGGCTTTCTAAGAACAAGGCTCAGCTTGATTGTGCAGCCAGGCAGATTCAATTGACTCATTCGTCTGAGGATGTAATTGTCTTTGCCGCTCGGGATAATACCATTCGTCTGTTTTCTCTCAATGAGAAGGGTGAATTGGATGCTATCTCTCAGATTCCAGTCGTTTGCGAATATCAAGCTTTCCAGAAGAGCTTCCAGGAATGCCTCCGCACCGGCCAGTTGAATTCATTATTGATCTTGAGCCTGGCACGGAACCTGTGTGCAAGCATCCTTACAAGCTCGGACCTGAAGAGTTGAAGGAGCTGAAGAAGCAACTCGATATTCAAGAGAAAATGGGTCTCATCCGGCCTAGTTATTCTCCATGGGGTTGTGGTGTTCTTTTTGTGAAGAAGAAGGATGGAACGGACCGACTTTGTGTTGATTACCGTCCAGTGAACAAGAAGACCATAAAGAACAAATATCCAGTTCCCAACATCAATGAGCTGTTCGAACAACTCAAAGGTGCTCGAGTATTCTCCAAGCTTGATCTCCGTATGGGTTATCATCAGATTCGAATCCGTGAGCAAGATATTCCCAAGACGGCTTTCAGGACAAGCTTTGGTTCATATGAATACATTGTCATGTCTTTTGGCCTCGTCAACGCTCCTCCGACGTTCTCTCGCATGATGAATTTCATCTTCAACGCCTACACCAATGACTTCGTTTTGGTCTATCTCGATGACATTCTGGTTTTCTCCAAGAACAAGGAAGATCATGCCAAGCACTTGCGTTTGGTTCTTGATAAGCTCAGGGAACATCAGTTCTACGCCAAGTTCTCCAAGTGTGAATTTTGGCTTGATGAAGTGCTTTATCTTGGTCATATCATCTCTGCCAAGGGCATTTCCGTGAATCCTGAGAAGGTGTCTGCAATTATGAATTGGGAACCTCCTCAGAACGTGAAGCAACTCCGTAGCTTCCTCGGTCTCGCAAGCTATTGTCGAAGATTCGTTGAAAACTTTTCTAAGATCGCGAAGCCTCTCTCAAATCTTCTTCAGAAGCACGTCAAGTACGTTTGGTCTCCGGAGTGTGACATTACTTTCAACACTTTGAAAGAGAAATTTATCACTGCTCCAGTTCTGACTCCGCCTGATGAATCCAAGCCGTACGAGGTCTTTTGTGATGCCTCTCTCCAAGGTCTTAGCGCAGTATTGATGCAAGAGAAGAAAGTTGTTGCTTATACATCTCGCCAGTTGAAGCCTAATGAGAAGAACTACCCACTCATGATCTCGAGTTGGCGGCAGTTGTGCATGCTCTTTTGACTTGGAGACATCTTCTATTGGGAAGAAAAGTGGACATTTTCACTGATCACAAGAGTCTCAAGTACATCTTCACTCAGCCTAATCTCAACCTCAGGCAAACTCGATGGGTCGAAATGATTCAAGAGTATAATCCGAGTATCGAGTATACTCCAGGCAAAGCCAATGTGATTGCTGACGCTTTGAGCAGAAAGGCTTACTGCAACAGTATGATTCTTAAGCCTTATCAACCCGAGCTTTGTGAAGCTTTCCGCAAACTTAATCTGCAAGTTGTTCCTCAAGGTTTCCTCGCCAACCTTCAAGTCTCTCCTACCTTAGAAGACCAGATTCGCCAAGCCCAGCTTCTTGATGCTATGGTGAAAAAGGTCAAGATTGGGATTGCCAAGAGTCAGTACAAGTACAAGTGCTACCTCCTTGATGACAAGGACACTCTCTTCTTCGAGGATCCTATTGTTGTGCCCAAAGGTGAACTATGGAAAGTGATCATGAAAGAGGCTCACAATTCTCTCCTCTCCATCCACCCTGGGAGCACGAAGATGTATCAGGACCTCAAGCAGGCTTATTGGTGGACTCGAATGAAGCGCGAGATCGCTCAATTCATGAATGAATGTGATGTCTGCAGAAGAGTGAAGGCAGAACACCAAAGGCCAGCAGGTCTCCCCCAACCTCTTGCCATTCCAGAATGGAAGTTTGACCACATTGAAATGGACTTCGTGACTGGGTTTCCAAAGTCCAAGCGTGGCAATGATGCTATATTCGTTGTCATCGACAAACTCACCAAAGTGGCTCATTTTCTGCCTATCAAAGAGTCGATCACTACAGCTCAATTGGCGGAACTCTATACCTCTCGAATTGTCTCTCTGCACGGTATTCCTCAAGTGATCTCTTCAGACCATGGCAGCATCTTTACCTCGAAGTTTTGGGATTCTTTTCAGAAGGCCATGGGCACCAACATCCGCTTCAGCACAGCTTTCCATCCTCAAACTAGCGGTCAAGTCGAGCGTGTCAACCAGATTCTTGAAGATATGCTCAGGGCTTGTGTGATCTCCTTCGGCATGAAGTGGGAGGATTGTCTTCCTTATGCTGAATTCTCCTACAACAACAGTTTTCAAGCAAGTTCGGGCAAGGCCCCATTTGAAATTCTGTATGGCAGGAAGTGCCGTACCCCTCTCAACTGGTCTGAAACCGGTGAACGTCAGCTTTTGGGTAATGACTTAATCACAGAGGCAGAAGAAATGTGCAAAGTCATTCGAGATAACCTCAAAGCAGCCCAATCCCGCCAGAAGAGCTACTATGATAGTAAGCACCGTGATTTGGCTTTCCAGATCAGAGATCATGTTTACCTCCGCGTCTCTCCTATGAAAGGTACTCGTCGCTTCGGTATCAAAGGGAAGCTTGCCCCCAGATATGTGGGACCTTTCAAGATTGTCAGCAAGAGAGGTGACCTCGCCTATCAACTCGAGCTTCCTTCAAACTTTGCAAATGTTCATGACGTGTTCCATGTCTCTTAGCTTCGAAAGTGCTTCAAGACTCCTGACCGCACAGTCAACTTCGAGGACATTGAGCTCCAAGAAGATCTCTCTTATCGTGAGCACCCAGTTGCTATTCTCGAAGAGCTGAACGCAAGACTCGCAACAAGTCAATCAAATTTCTCAAAGTCAAGTGGTCACACCATTCCGACCATGAAGCTACCTGGGAACGCGAGGATCACCTCCGTTCTGAGTACCCGGCGTTCTTTCAGTCCTAGATCTCGGGACGAGATCCTTTCGTAGTGGTGGAGTGTTGTAACACCCCGGATGTAACTTTCCCTATTTGTACTCTAACTCTTGTCGTTTCCGGCGTTAAGTTATATTTATTTCCTCGGGTTCGGGTTTTGTCTCCGTGTGTTGTTGTCGTTGTCATGCATCTCATATCATGTCATCATGTGCATTGCATTTGCATACGTGTTCATCTCATGCATTCGAGCATTTTCCCCGTTGTCCGTTTTGCATTCCGGCGCTTCGTTCTCCTCCGGTGGTCATTTCTAGCTTTCTTTCGTGTGTGGGGATTAAACATTTCCGGATTGGACCAAGACTTGCCAAGTGGCCTTGGTTTACTACCGGTAGACCGCCTGTCAAGTTTCGTATCATTTGGACTTTCTTTGATACTCCAACGGTTAACCTAGGGACCGAAAAGGCCTCGTGTGTGTTGCAGCCCAACACCCCTCCAATTTGGCCCAAAACCCACCAAACTCTGCTCCATCATCTAGAGCGTTCGATCATGATCGTGTGGCTGAAAACCGCACCTCATTTGGACTCTCCTAGCTCCCTCTATGCCTATTTAAACACCCCCCGATTTTCGGATCTCCTCCTACCTCCGAAACCCTAGTTTTCCACCGCGCGCCGCCGGACATTGTCCGCCCGGGGCGGACAAACCGCCACCAGCCAACCGTCTCCCGCCACGTGGTACCCGCCACCTCGCCGCCGCCGCGGCCCGGGGAGCCCGGAGCCGGCCCCCGCGGCCCGAGCCGCCGCGCCGCCACCTCCCTCTCCTCCGAGCCGCAGCCGCCGGCGCGCGCCGCCGCCGTCGCCACCGCGCCGCGCTCCGGTCGCCGCCCCATCCATCTCCAACTCCGGCCACCTCGACCTCTCCGGTGGCACCGAGCACTATTCCGCCGAAGATCCGGCCGTCCTCGTAATCCGTGCAAACCCTAGATCTCGGAGGCGTTTTTTCCTCTAAGTCCCAGAAATTCCGATCCAAGTGCTCATGTTCGTAGCTCCCTAACTTCGCATCCATAGCTCCGATTCATGCATATAGCATAAAAAATTGTTCATCTCAAAGAGTACATCATTTCATTCCATTGCATCATTTTCAGTTGAGTTCATCTTGATGCCCGAAATGCTATTAGAAGAGGGCTACTTGAGATAATTGCCAGATCTGCTACTCCATTTAGGATTTTTTTCATTTTTGCCATGATTAATGTGTGCATGATATGCCCTGATGCTCTACATGTGTTTTGTTAAAGGTTTTGTCATCTTTCTAGAGGTGCAACCCATGTATTTTTGTGATGTGTGTGGTGACTAGTGCAAGCTTGCAAAGTGGTGCATTTGCTAATTCTGTTTTCAGGGACTTTGTAATTTCACTAAGTCCTGGACCTGTTTATCTCATGATGCCATATGTTCATGTTGTTTCCTAGTGATCCGTGCCTCTTTTGAGGATGATCAGTAAGGATGTTTTGTTAACCTTGTAGTGCTCTATCCATCCATGTCTTTGTTTGCATTTATGGAGCAACCTAGTTTGAGTCAATCGAGCTCTACTTTTGCTACTTTGTGAATCTGGGCAGATTGTCAACTTGTTTGCAATTTTGCCGATGATGTTGTAGTTGATCCGTGCATGCTATGTTATTGTTCTTGCCATGTCTAGATTGCATTTTGTGCCTTCTTAATGGATGTATGCTTGTCTAGCCATGACTTTCACCGTAGTGAGTGCATCGAGCTCGTAAACATGCCTACTTGAGTTATATTTCAGCATGTGTCAGTTTTCACTAAGTCTGAAAACTGATTATGTTTTTGCTATGTTCACATGCTTGCAATTGTATTTTCTGATCCCTTTTGGCTCAAGGTCACTAAGGGACTTTTGTTAAGCTCTTTGAGTAGCTCCATTCCATGCTTTACTTTGCCATGTTCAGGTCCTGTAGCATGTAGTTTTGTGGCTCCGAAGAGTGCTACCTGATCTGAAATTCCAGACAAGTGTTAATTTCACTAAGTCCGAGATCTGTTTGTCATATGCATTTTTGCCATGCTTGTTTGAACCTGTTAATGGATGAATTGGCTGTAGCTCAGTGCTAGACTTTTGTTAAGCATCTTGTGTGCATCCCTGCCATGTATTTTGTTGTCACATTTGGTTGCTGTAGCATGTTCATCTCATGGCATTTAGTTGGCTACTTGCTGTAAATCGCAGACCGGTGCCATATTTGAATCGCTTGCCATTTCCAAACCGTAACTCCGATTCCGGCGTTCTTTATATCGTTTCAAGCGATTTCGTCTCATCTTTCCAGTGGAACACTTGTATTTCCAAGTTGAGGCCAGGTTCATGCATTTCCTGTCATATCTTGCTTTTTGCATCCCGCATCGCATTCCGCATAGCATATCATCATTTCATCATATTGCTTGGTCTTGCACGTGGTTGATTGTATCCTTGTTGCTTGTTTGTCTTGTTTGGGTAGAGCCGGGAGATGAGTTCGCTAACGAGGAGCCCGTTGAGTTTGCTTTCGAGGATCCAGTCAACTTTGACAACTGTGCGGGCAAGATGATCATACCCTCGAAATCACTACTATCTTTGTTATGCTAGTTTGCTCGCTCTTTTGCTATGCCAATGCTATGATGCCTACCATTTGATTTCAAGCCTCCCAAATTGCCATGTAAAACCTCTAACCCACCATTGTCCTAGCAAACCGTTGATTGGCTATGTTACCGCTTTGCTCAGCCCCTCTTATAGCGTTGCTAGTTGCAGGTGAAGATTGGAGGCCGTTCCTTGTTGGAACATCATTTATTTACTTGTTGGGATATCATTATATTATCTTGTTATCTTAATGCATCTATATACTTGGTAAAGGGTGGAAGGCTCGGCCTCTCGCCTAGTGTTTTGTTCCACTCTTGCCGCCCTAGTTTCCGTCATATCGGTGTTATGTTCCCGGATTTTGCGTTCCTAACGCGGTTGGGTTATAATGGGAACCCCTTGATATTTCGCCTTGATTAAAGCTTTTCCAGCAATGCCCAACCTTGGTTTTACCATTCGCCACCTAGCCTCTTTTCCCTTGGGTTTCCGGAGCCCGAGGGTCATCGTATTTAAACAACCCGGGCCAGTGCTCCTATGAGTGTTGGTCCAAACTAGAGTCCTGTGTAGCGCCCCCTCGGGGAAACTCGAGGCTTGGTTATAGTTGTATGGAGCGCTCATTTGAGTGTGCCCTGAGAAAGAGATATGTGCAGCTCCTATCGGGATTTGTCGGCACATTCGGGCGGTGTTGCTGGTCTTGTTTTAACCTGTCGAAGTGTCTTGAGTTACCGAGATACCGAGTCTGATCGGAACGTCTTGGGAGGAGGTTTATTCCTTCATTGACCGTGAGAGCTTGTCATGGGCTAAGTTGGGACTCCCCTGTAGGGATTTGAACTTTCGAAAGTCGTGCCCGTGGTTATGGGCAGATGGGAATTTGTTAATGTCCGGTTGTAGATAACTTGAACCTTAATGAATTAAAATGAATCAACCGAGTGTGTTACCGTGATGGCCTCTTCTCGGCGGAGTCTGGGAAGTGGACACGGTGTTGGAGTAATGTTTGCGTAGGTTGCTCTCTAGTTTCTCGCTCGTGCTTTGCCTCCTCTTCTTGCTCTCTTTTGCGAATAAGTTAGCCACCATATTTTGCTAGTCGCTTGCTGCAGCTCCACTTATATTTACCTTGCCATACCTATAAGCTTAAATAGTCTTGATCGCGAGGGTGCGAGATTGCTGAGTCCCTGTGACTCACAGATTACTATTACACCAAATGCAGGGCCTGATGATTCCGCTCCAGCAGACGCGTATGAGCTCAAGTGGGAGTTCGACGAAGACTCTCAATGTTACTATGTTTCCTTTCCCGATGATCAGTAGTGGTGCCCAGTTGGGGGTGATTGGGACCGTTGTCGCTTGTTGGGTTCTCTTTTATTTTGGCGCCATAGTCGGGCCATGAGTGTTTGGATGATGTAATGTTATTTATGTACTTGATTGACGTGGCGAGTGTAAGCCAACTATGTTATCTTCCCTTTATTATTTATATTACATGGGATGTTGTGAAGATTGCCTAACTTGCGACATATGCCTTCAATGCGATTATGTCTCTAAGTCGTGCCTCGGCACGTGGGAGCTATAGTCGCATCGAGGGTGTTACAGGATACTCTGAAATACGCAAGATAAGCGTGAGTGCTATGGATGGCCTTCTCCTAGGGAGACGGGAGCGGATCCATAGTGGTGTATTGATATGGTGAATATGTGGACTCGTGTGCGCCACCTCAAAAGAGTTACTTGCAGTCGTAGTTCAGGATAGCCACCGAATCAAAGCTGGCTTGCTGCAGTTAAACCCCGCCACCCCTTTGTTGATACTGATGCATATGTAGCTAGTTCTGATGTAGGTCTTGCTGGGTACATTTGTACTCATGTGTGCTTAATTTATGTTTTTGCAGAGAGCCTTCAGTCTCACTAGTAGTTCCGTGTGGACTTCGACGTTTAGCTTGTTTCCTCATCTACGATCTTGAGCCCTCGGCAGGGTCTTGCAGATAGTCAGGCTTCTCAGCCTTTTCATTTATAGTTGTCTGTACTCACACAAGTTAAGCTTCCGCATGTGCTTATTGCTTGTATGAATTGAATGTTGGGTTATCAGACCCATGTTTGTAATATCTGGCTCCTCGGAGCCTAATGAATAAATACTTTGAGTCATAGAGTTTTGTTGTGATGCCATGTTGTATTTGCAAATATCGAGCATATTGTGTGTATGTTATTGAAATGCTTGGTATGGGATCCGACAACCTAGTTGTTTAATCTTGGTAGCCTCTCTTATCGGGAAATGTCTGCTAGTGCTTCCACTGAGCCATGGTAGATTGCTACTGCTCCAGAACACTTAGGCTGTCTGGCATGTGTCCTTCGTTCCTATGTCTGTCCCTTCGGGAAATGTCATACATTGTTCCTTTAAGTCCTTGTAGCTTGCTACGACTTGGGTTCATACGTTGATGACCGACATGTTCGTTGTTGGGTCATGTATACCTACCCCTGTAAGTTAGTGCCACTTTGGATTCACGACTAGTCATGTCGGCCCGGGTTCTCTGTCATATGGATGCTAGCGACACTATCTTATACGTGAGCCAAAAGGCGCAAACGGTCCCGGGCCAGGTAAGGTGGCACCCATGGGAATACCGTGCGTGAGGCCGCAAAGTGATATGATGTGTTACATGCTAGATCGGTGTGACTTAGGATCGGGGTCCTGACAGCTTTGGTATCAGAGCCTGACAGCCTGTAGGATTACCAAGCCAAACTGGTCGAAGTTTAGTCTAGAAATTCTTTAGTTATATAAGGGAATTGATTGTGGATGGGAACGTAAGGCTCTTTTTACTCCTTTACCTTATGCCCTTCTGATCCGAGTCAACTTATCTTTCCTACGGGGTTAAGGAACTAGGCCTTCTATTCTTTCTATCAGGATCACGTGTTACTAATCCATAGACTTATAGGATTGATGGATTCAAGTCTCGGATCAGTTTCTACTACTTCCGTATGTTCATAGATGGCCTTCGAACCTTGATATTGTGATGTTGAGTGGTCATGCCACTATTTTGTAGGATGTCTCAAATCTTTTTGAGCATTTATAGCCGTTATGATGTCCGAGTCATCCCAGGTTTCTAAAAAGTCTGATGCATTTGCAACTCCCTTCTTTCCGTTCTCGATGTTCTTTTGGGCCAGATTAAGCACACTAATCGGTGAGTTGAGGTACTGTATTGCGTCGACATATATGTTGGATCTATTCTTATGACCCTAGGTGTCTTAGGGAGTCACCTAGTAACCTAGACATGTTTTGTGTTCCCAGTGTGATGATTCCGGCCATCATTCTTGAAAGCATCCCGTGATGTCATTTAATTAGTAGGCATTCCATTCCTGGGTTCTTGAACCTGAGTTTCACCCTAAGCCTCCTTTTGATAGTGTTTGCTAGTTCCTTTTGGATAGTAGTAACCTTTACGATAGTCCTCGAGGTCTGTGGTATTTCCTTCTTCCAATACCATGAACCAGCCAAGGCAGACGTTCTCTGAATGGAAGGATCACAGTAAGAGTGTTCTCGATGAGTTCTCCATTCTACATTGTGACTCTGCCAGTGCTACCTTTCTGCATGGGTTATCCGGAAGAAATGTTGAACTTTGCTCGACATACTAATCCATGCATCCATAACTCAAAAAGTTATATGTTCCTTTGAGTTGTCCTTCTTCAGCCGTAGTCCGACCATCATCTATCAATTAATAGTCAAGAGTATGTGAGCATTCATGTTCATCGATGGCTTTTACTCTTGTGGTCCGTCAAGCCATTCTATTCCGGAATGACTAGGAGAAACAAACTCCAGCACCTCATCCATTTCTTGGACTGGTCAAAGTAGTTGTATTCCCCAGATCAAGAATGCTAATCCAACTTCTGTTCTGTTCTACCTTGGAGTATTACCCCCTTTATGTCAGGATTGTCATGAGAATTGCACCATCTCTTATGAATTCTTGATGCAGTGATACTTCTAGCCATTGTTGTTCGTTCCTTGGTGCCGGTGTTTTTGTAACCGAAATACCGACAAGTGAATCATGATGTGTGAAATCAATACTCCAGGCAACCCCATTTCTCGGTAGTTAATGGACAATAGGTTCATTCTTAGTGTGTTGGTTATTGAATTATTCTAAGATTGATCGTGTTACCTAGTCCATTTTCCCTGGTGCACTCCTTGATCACGAGTTGGGATTGTGTCAATCCTTGCTTATTTGATCACATCATCTTGCTTGAAAAGTAAGATTGTTCTCAGGCTTAATAACATATCGGTGGTTCGTCCTTTTCTGAATATCTTCTCGGAAGTATCACCAGGTTGTCCCCTGACTATTATGTTGAGCTCGTGATCGAGTTGGGTTCTTGTAAACCACCCTTCTCCAAGAATATGTGTCAGATACCCCTGAACTAGTTGGTTGAGCTAAACAACAACTTGGAGAGTTGGAAGATGGAAGCTTGTCCGACTTAGTTCATCATAAAGGGATATCTTTTGTGTGTGTGCATTGAAGAAAGATGATATTTACAACGATTGATCCTCGTGATCAGTTGTTGGATCTATTGTCTTGTCCAAACTTTTATTTGAGTGAGGTCTATCTCAAATCAAATTAGAACCAATGATGTTCGTAATGTTGTCTTACTTGTGGTTGATCCCTCGAGCATACACCATTACATCTTTTGGTCTGGCCAATACTATCACATTGTTCACATAATGGTGGAATTCCAAAGATATGGAAATTCTGATGAGTTGTTGTTGAGCCCATCAGTAGCATCTTGTCTCCTCCATGTTTCATGTTGAACATCAAGCTAGTGTTGGAAACTTTTGTAAGCATTATCTTCGTGTCCCGTTCATGAAGCCTATGTTTGGATAAAATAAGTGACTTCCTCTGATATACATTCATTTGGTGCAAGTTGCCGCCGTGGATTTGAGAAAGTTTGTTTTGCTTCCTCTGGAATCATCCCAAGTCAGTCATGCATGTGCGAAGTATTATGTGGTTTGGTAGATTAATTACCTCCATTCCATATGTATTCAATAGCACACCAAGCCACTGGCTGATTTGTTCAGGGAGAAGAAGTTTCTTCATAAGAGCTAATCATATGACTTGTGGAAGGACTTCGATATCCGTGATGATGTGATGTAGGGTGGAAACCCTAGGGGCCGATATTTCATGAAAGGAGCGGATCCCGCGATGAACACGAAGAACACGAGGGGAAATCACAAAGGGGCACAAAGAGGAACACTCAAACCAACAATATTAAGTCACACATGTGCTAGATCCTTGGAACACGAGAGGAGATTCAAGAGCCAAAGTCAACAAAGGACGATACAAATGGTAGATGGTCTTCTCCGTGAGGAGGCCTTGATGGTCTTCTCTGCGAGGAGGTCTTGAATCCAAGTGGATCTTCTCCGAAGAGGGGTCGTGGTCTCTCTCATGGAGTAGATCCGAATGGATGAGCTAAGCTCTATCTCACAAATGAGCTAACACAACGCTGACCCTAACTAGGAGGAGGTGGAAGAGTATATATAGTCTAGGGACACGAAGGGGTAAGTGAGGGGTACATGAGCTTCGGCCCACAACACTGTGCACAGACAGGCTTCGGACGTCCGGTGGATGTCGGACGTCCGGAGGCTCGGGACGGTCCGGACGTCCGGAAGTCTTCAGACTTCTGTAAATAGTGTTCTGTCGCCGTGGCACCGGTCGTCCAGTGGCGCTCGGTCGTCCGGGGCCTGGGGGTGTCGGATGTCCGGTCTGCGTCGGTCGTCCGACCGCTGTAGCATTCGCGGGCTGACTCTTCAGGCTGGTGGTAGCTCCAGGCATCGGACGTCCGGAGGCTGAAGACTTCAGGCAGCTTCTTCTCTTGGTCCTTGTACTTGGTGTCCTCGCTATCTCGTCTGTTGGATGTGGTGGCTCCATGGCTTTCCTCTAAGTACCTGATCATGCATAGCACACACGTTGGAGGTAGTAGCCATGTCTCACATGTAGAAAGTGAAGGTTCGGAGTGGAGTGAGTTCACCTTGCGTCTCATGGCATATATTCAAGGACTCGTCATATGTCCTCTTGGGGTTTGGAGAGTAGTCGGAGTGTACATGGGGATGAATGTGGGATGCTCCGCATCATCTCCCCCCCCCCTTGGGAAAGTTCCGACCTCGGATTGTGATCCTCATCACCATGGAAACGGTTGTCGTCGACGGACTTGTAGTTGGACGAAGTGGAATTCATGGAGCAATCCAAGTATTCCAAGGTGTCGCTGGAGGAGTATACATGCAAAAAGAGCAAACAAAAACAACACTCGGAAATATAATTATGAGCGCACACAAAGTGTCCATCAAGTAAGTATGAGTCTATGCGGCAAGTTTGTTCGTGACAAAGCGCAAGAAACTTATCAAGATGATCTAGAATGATATGCAAAGCATTCATGGGAGCAAAAGCATTCATTGTGCACACAAATGTGTTGTGAATATGATCAATGCAACCACGGTGCAAAATTATGTCATAGTGAGACGGTTTATCAATAGCATGAATATGGCAATGGATTCTCAATATGATTATGTTATCATGCAATTGATGATGGACAATATGATCATGATGTATGAATATGTCATCAAGGAAGATCACAACAAATTTGCTAAGGAAATGCGCAAGCTCATATATCATGGATGACATGAGAATACAAGATGCAACAAGGCAATCATAATGTGAGTCAATCCATGCATAGGTTGCAAACTTTTCATGTGTATGATATGTCCATCGAGCATGATATGTGTGAGCACAATCAACAAATATGGAGGTGTTCGTGTACCAATGCTCAATGTCGTGTCATGAGTGGCGGTTTGAAAGTGCATCCAATAAGTCCGAGCGCTCCTCAATGCGAAGGTCCATAGAGCCAATCTTCAATGCCGGTCCTCCGTTCGCGAGATGTATCATGTAGACAACAAGAAGGAAACAACAACGAAAGAATGACCCATCAAATATGCGTATTTGAGGATGGCTCAAAGGGAAGGAGTTCACCTTTAGGTTATTCTTGCAAATGTCGGTGTTGCACATCGTGTATGCCTTCGCATGACCAAGTTGTCGCATAACGGCACCTCCTTGTGAATCCTCTAAAATGAAAGAACATGACAAACACTTGGAAAAACAAATGAGGTTAGCGGAAGTGCAAAACCTATCATTCGTGTGGTTAGATACCCAACAAGTGTATGCATCATGCTCATCATAAGAAAGGACAAGGGAGCATTTCATAGTATGGAGGCATATGATGCGAGAACAACCAAATACAATAGGCTCATGTAAACAAGCATGCATCACAAGTAATATGTCCAAGTCTCCGAGATCAATAAGCATAGATGCAACAATTGGTGGCAAGCGACAATGAAGAAGATGTATCATGTGAGAGGCATGAACATATATGTCATCAACCCAAGAAAGCGAGTAAGAATGGAACATGGGTGATGCGACAAAACAATCAATCATAGAGATCAAGTCAAGCAAGCTAGTAGTGCGAATATGCAACGTACTAGGAGTAATCATGGTAAGCATGTCATGTGTGCAAATGGTGGGCATACATAATGCACATGACATATCACAAGTTTGTAAGAAAGATATGAGCAAAATAGGTTCATGATATAATTTTTGTAAGTTTGCATGTGGCCTTGGACTAGTTTCCTGAGCTCACATAAAAATTTACTGAAAGTTCTAAATGATTTGATGCTTCAAATCAAATCCAACAAATTATAGAAAATAGAAAACATAAAAGAATTGATAGAGAGAGAGGAACCTCACCTGGGCTTACCTAGTGGCCCAGCAGAGGCCCAGCCCATTGGCCTTTGCCAGTCACCACCTACCTCCCGCCAGGAGGACAGCGCTCGTGTGGCCGCCGCGTGCGAGCACGTGCCCCGCCACCTCCTGCTTCCCGCCACTTCCCCGACACGTCTGGACGACGCCACGCATCACCCCGGACCCTCTCGCCCACTCCTTTGTCCCCATTCCCTCCACTCTCTCGCTCGACACCTCGTGCCCGAGCGAGCTCACCGAAGATGATCGTTGTACCCGTGGCCACCGGCCACCCCTCGCCCTGCCGCTGAGCCCAGAAGCACCGCAGCGTCTTCCTCGTCCTCTCCACCGAGCTACACGATGCCGGAGGCCCTGCTTCATCACCACCAGGGTCGTCTTCTACCTCGAGCAACCGAGATCTCCGACGCCCATTCATCGTCCATGGTGCCTCCCCGAGCCCGCTGAGTCCTCCAATGGAATCCCAGTGAGCTCCTCCGCATTCCCCCTCACCCACGTGCTCTAATTTGCATGCAAGCCACCGCCCCATGAGCACCCGAAACCACAATCCGCCATTGTCGATGAGCTCGACGCTCTCGAGCTTCTCTGCTCGAACGCGTTGTACCATTGTTGATAGAGGCGAAGGTGTCTCAATGTTTCGATGAGATGGTGGCTTTCGTTTTGGTGGAAGTCGACTTTTACGATCTGACTACGAACGTGCGAGGACGCCGCGCCTTAGCAATCGCTAAACCAACTCCGAGAGGTTATTAACCACGCCGCAGCACAATCAACCTAACCACGAGGGTCTATTTCCTGCAAGCAATGAAGAACAAGCAAGAAACTTAAATTGCAATCTGGGTATTGCGAATATAAGAGGAAAGCTTTGTTGATGAAGGTGGGGTTCTGTGACGTCTTTGTCTGGTCGTTGAACACAAACGAAGTACGTGAAGTTGCATCTATGGCAAACTTTTAATCTAAACAAAACCCAAAGTCTAAACGATGCCCTAAGGGCTGTATATATGGAGGGGAGAGGGGGAATTTCGTGGCCCTTGGAGGAGGGGTCCGAAAGCAACTCTAACTCTTGTTTCCCCACATACAGACTCTAAAAACAGCCTATAATCAAGTATTTCAAAATTACATGGGCCTGGCCCAAAAATAAGGTGACGCAGCACCTAGGATAGCCTCTGGACGAAATTTATGAAGTACCATCTTGTATATTTCATCCAAGGCTTCATGCACTCATTATGGTGGCTTCAAAGTCCCGGAATCATCACTTGTAACTCAGTTCTTGTTCCCCTTGCACACGCCATCATCTCCATGCTTGAACTTGCTCCAAGGTTCATCTTTCTTGTCCAAGCCAGGCCCTTCATTTGTAAGCAAAACAAATGTATCCAATTTAGGCAGCATCATATTCTCACGAACATTAGAATCGTTACCAAGAAATGACAATACCTGGTAATTTAATTGGCGTGCGCGAGCTCTAGTAATTGGTCCAGTGCGTATAGCAGCAGGGGCTGTGGGTGTAACAATGGTATTAATGTCCTCATCATCCTCCCCTCCTTGAAATGAAGTCGTCCTCGATGGAAGCTCATCTTCCTCACCTAAATAAGGCTTCAAATCTGCAATGTTAAAAGTGGGACTAACCCCAAAATCTATAGGCAGCTCAAGTTTATATGCATTATCATTTATTTTATCTAAGACCTTAAAAGGACCATCAGCATGTGGCATTAGCTTTGATTTGCGCAAATTAGGAAATCTATCCTTACGCAAATGTAACCAAACAAGATCTCCAGGTGCAAACACAACATGTTTTCTACCCTTATCTCCAGCAAGTTTATATTTAGCATTCATACATTCAATGTTTTCCTTAGTTAACTCATGCATTTCTAAAATCAATCCAGCATTTTCTTTAGCATCAAAATTAACCTTCTCTGAAGATGGAAGAGGCAACAAATCAATAGGTGCACGAGGTACGAAACCATACAAAATTTGAAAAGGGCACATCTTAGTAGTAGAATGCAATGAACGATTATAAGCAAATTCAATATGAGGCAAGCATTCTTTCCACATTTTCTTATTATTCTTCAAAACAGCCCTAAGCATAGTAGACAATGGTCTATTGACTACTTCGGTTTGTCCATCAGTTTGGGGGTGACAAGTAGTACTAAAAAGCAGTTTAGTCCCTAACTTAGCCCAGGAGCATCTCCAAAACTGGCTATGAAATTTAGTATCACAGTCTGAAACAATAGTAATTGGCACACCATGCAAGCGAATAATTTCACGAAAGAACAAATCAGCAACATTAACAGCATCATGACTTTTATGACATGGTATAAAGTGTGCCATTTTCCAGATTCTATCCACGACAACAAATATGCTATCCCTACCCTTCTTTGTTCGAGGTAAACCTAAAACAAAGTCCATAGATATATCCTCCTAAGGAACAGTAGGTATAGGCAAAGGCATATATAAACCATGAGGGAAGGGAAACAAGAGTTAGGGTTGGTTTCGGACCCCTCCTCCAAGGGCCACGAAATCCCCCCCCCTCTTCCTCCATATATACAGCCCTTAGGGCGTCATTTAGACTTTGGGTTTTTTAGACTAAAGTTTGACATAGCTACAACTTCGCGTACTTCGTTTGTGTTCAATGACCAGACAAAGGCGTCACAGAACCCCACCTTGATCAATAAAGCTTTCCTCTTATATTCGCAATATCCAGATTGCAATCTCAGTTTCTCGCTTGTTCTTCATTTGCCTGCAGGAAACAGACCTTCGTGGTCAGGTTGATCGTGCTCCGGCGTGGTCAATAACCTCTCAGAGTTGGTTTAGCAATTGCTAAGGCGCGACGTCCTTGCACGTTCGTAGTCGGATCGTGAAAGTCGACTTCCTCCAAAACCATAGCCACCATCTCATCGAAAGACGGGACACCTTTGCCTCTATCAAGTGGTATCATATTTCCAGGTTGCTCGGTGTGATTTTACAGTTTTTCGTAGTTTAGATCGAGTCTGTTCTTCATACCTACAGTCCATGAAAAAGCCAAAAAAATTAGGGTTAGTTCATCATATCCGAACCAGTATGAGCCTTTGCATAGTCTTTTCAGTATTTTGCTTTGTTGAATTTGCGGTTACATCATCGTGTCTAGTTGTTGGTCTTAGAGTCTAGTCTTTTAGAGTTTCGAGTTCTGGTCATAAGTTGTCACGCCACCGCCGCACCATCATCATCGCCCCTGCTTTCTACCACCACCGCTTATCCGCCACCGATCCGTCTCCATATACCATCACCAATCCGTATCCATATACCACCACCAATCCGTATCCATATACCACCACCGCTGCCATATCCTACCACCATATATCCACCACCAATCTGAGTTCATTTCATATTAGGATTGTTTTTGAGATCCTTCTATTTTCCAATTCGTGTTTCCTTGCCCGAGTAGGTTTCGAAAGAAAAAAAAAGAGTCCGGAGACCCTCGGGTAGTTTTTACGACAAAAATTTTGTGGGCAAAAATATTTTTTCCCTGTCCTATTTTTACGATTTTCGGAGTCTTTTGAGCCACGTGCCACCATAGTGATTTTTTTGTCACACTTTCGTCATCGCTGCCCTGATTTTCGAAAAAAAAGTCAAAAAAAATTCCATGCCCGTCCTGTCAGTTTGACCTGGGAAGAGTTTTGAGACACTCGCCATTATAGTGATTTTTTGCAAAAAAAGAGCGAAAAAATTTCTAGAGTGTGCTTTTCCCTTGTTTACGTGCATCGCTGTGATTTTGTTAGTGTTCTAGGCTCGCGTCTCTAGCACGGTCTAACCTAGGGCCAGCAAAGTACTGTCGTTGAGCGTTTATTCAACTTTGCATCTCTAAATTGATTATTGCTAATCTTTTTGCTACCATATTATAAGCCTTCCTAGCTCCACATAAATCTACATCGTGCGTTTGACTCTCTCTGGTAATCGCTCTATCCAAGCTTTGAGAGTTTTGACTACATCAAATGCCGATCACCGCCTGCTGCTAGGTAAGAACTGGTAAGAATTTGAGATTTGCTTGACGGATTTGTGACACCCTCCACCACCATTTGTTAGTAGTCTGTAGGGTCATATTCTTGTGTGTTTCTATTGCTGCTAACCATGGCAGGATCACAAGCCACGAGACTGACTGGGAGAACATGACGAATAAGGAGTTGCATGATAAATTTCAGCAAATGATGAGTGGACAGGTGCAAGATGTGCTAAACAGATTTGAAGATGCCATGTAGAAGATAGATGGCATGGAGAAGATGTTCGAAACAAAGCTCGACAACAAGTCTAATGAATTGCTCGCGCGTCTTCCACCACCACTAACGGCTGCACCTAACGCACCTCTACAACAACAACAACAACAACGTCGCCTTCCAAATCAAGTGGGATGAGCACAACGCGTTCCCATTGACCCTGGGCAAAATTCTGGTGCCGTTGTTGATGCTTCTGTAGCTCCTGCTGCTACTGCAGAGGTGGAGGACCATTATGAGGATGAGGTTGATCAAAATCAGAACTACGTGCAACCACCAGCACCACCACCACCAGGTCGTCCTCGGGTATATCATCGTAGCGGTAGTGCTGCACCACCACCACCAGGTCGTCCTCGGGTATATCATCGTAGCGGTAGTGCTGCACCACCACTTGATGTACGAGATCATGACCTTTTCCTAAATTGAAGTTGAATATTCCACCATTTGAGGGTAGATATGTTCCTGATATGTATCTTACTTGGGAGTTAGAAACTGAACAACGTTTTACATGTTTACAATATCCTGAGGAGAGACGTGTTCCTGCTGCTATTTGTGCTTTCAATAGTTTTGCATGTGTTTGGTGGTCTGAACATTGTAGATTATATCCTATTCCAGCTACTTGGGCTGCTTTGAAAACTGCTATGCGTACTCGTTGGGTTCCACCATATTATCAATGTGAATTACTTAAAAAATTGCAGTGCTTAAGACAAGGAAAAAATTATGTAGAAGAATATTATCAGGAATTACAAACTGGCATGATTAGATGTGGTATTGTTGAGGAGAATGAAGCTATGCTTGCATGTTTTATGGGTGGATTAAATAGAGAGATTCAGACCATTCTAGAGTATAAGGAGTATACTAATATCACTCGTTAATTCCATCTTGCTTGTAAAGTTGAACGTGAAGTGCAGGATCGACAGGCATTGGTGCCAACTAACTTTTCTGCAGGTCGATCTTCATCATGGACACCACGTGCATCGTCTACTTCCACTGCACCAGGACCTCGATCAGGTGCCACCTCAAGCCGTGATACAAGAAAGCAGGCACAACCACCACTATCTGCCAAGAGCACACTTGTCGGGCCTGCGCAGAACTCTTCTTCCTCCATGGCATCAACAGGGCACACAAGTGATATTATTTGTCGTGTTGTAAGGGAAGAGAACATTTTGTGAGAGAATGCAAATCTCAGCGTGTGATGATTGCTACTGAGGATGGTGGGTATGAGTCCGCTAGTGACTATGATGAGGAGACTTTGGCTCTTATTACACATGAAGAACACGGTGGAGATGATTCTGATCATGAGACACAATACATGGCTGCTGAAGATGCTGACAGGTATGAATGTTTAGTTGCTCAACATGTTTTGAGTGTGCAGCTTACACAAGCTGAGCAAAATCAGAGGCATAATTTGTTCCATGCAAAGGGAGTTGTGAAGGAACGTTCTGTTCGCGTCATCATAGATGGAGGGAGCTGCAACAACTTGGCTAGCATGGAGATGGTGGAGAAGCTATCTCTCACCACAAGACCACATCCACATCCTTACTACATCCAATGGTTCAACAACAGCGGCAAGGTTAAGGTAACACGTAATGTTCGTGTGCATTTTAGTATCTCTACATATGCTGATTATGTTGATTGTGATGTGATACCTATGCAAGCATGTTCCTTATTAATTCCTCCGTTCCGAATTACTTGTCGTAGGTATGGATGTATCTAGATGTATTTTAGTTCTAGATACATCCATTTCTGCGATGAGTAATTTGGAACAGAGGGAGTACTTGGTAGACCATGGCAATTTGATAAAAATTATGTACACCATGGTAGAAACAATAACTATACTCTTGTTCATAAGGACAAAAATATTACTTTGCTTCCTATGACTCCTGATTCCATTTTGAAAGATGATATTAATAGAGCTAATAACGAAAAACAGGAGCAAAATAAGAGTGAAAATCAGATTGTGGCAAAAGAATTTGAGCAACAAATGAAGTCTAATAATAAACCATCTAGTGTTGCTTCTGAAATTAAATTGAAAAGTGCATGTTTACTTGCCACCAAATCTGATATTGATGATCTGGATTTTAGCAAATATGTTTGCTATGCTTTTGTGTGCAAAGAGGCATTATTTTCATTCGAGGACATGCCTTCCTCTTTGCCTCCCGTTGTCACTAATATTTTGCAGGAGTTTGCTGACGTCTTTCCACAAGACGTGTGATGCGGAGCATCCTACGCACATCACCATGTCAAGAGTCCATTCAGCAAGTGACACGTGCGACATCTACTTCACATACACAAAGGTAAATCATCTCCTTTACACATGCTCACTTGACCCCTTCGAGGATGGTATACTACGTGACACTCCACTTGTGCATGCATAGGTATTGTTGGAATGGTACGGGCGAGGAGGAGGAGTGCGAGCGCAAGTGTACAACTACACCTCCGCGATGGAAGCATGGAAGCGAAGATGGAAGAAGGAGCTGTGGAGTCTACAGCGATCGGACGACCGGAAGCCACCGGACGTCCGACACTCTATAGCGCCCGGATGACCGACGTCCACCGGACGTCCGAGGAGACCACGCCAGGACCAGCTAGGAGATCTACAACGACCGGATGACCGACAACCTCCGGACGTCCGACGAGTCCCAGCGCTCGGACGACCGGTGCCGACCGACGACCGGTGCCACTGCACCCGAGAAAAATCAACGGACATCCGACGCACGCCGGATGTCTGACCGTCCTGAGCCACTGGTCGTCCGGTACCTGCCTGTGCGCAGCCGTGGGCCTTTGGCCTTGTACCCCTCTCCCACTTACCCTTCGTGGCTAAGACTATAAATAGACCACCTCCACCTCCTTTCTAAGGTCAGCATTGTGTTAGCTCATTTGTGAGATAAAGCTTTGCTCATCCATATCGGATCTACTCCTTGAGAGAGACCGCGCCCCCTCTTCAGAGAAGATCCACCTTGGATTCAACACCCCTTTACGGGAAGATCCCCGTGTGGATTCAAGACCTCCTCACGGAGAAGAATCGGCTAGCCTTTTTATCGTCCCATGTTGGATTTGGATCGTGTATCTCTTTGTGTTTCTAGGATCTAGCATATGTGTGACCATATCTTGTTGGTTTTAGTGTTTCTCTCGTGTTTCCCCTCGTGATTCCCCTCGTTTTTCTCCTCGTGTTCTTCATGTTCTTCGCAGGATCCGCTCCTTTCATGAAAGATCAGCCACATAGGGTTCTACCCTACATCATCTTGGTATCTAGAGCTACGTTGATCACGATTTCGGAGCCTCCCCTCTTCGTTTTCTAGCTTGATTTTGTTGTGTTCTTCCCTAAATTCGAAAATCCCCACCAAAATAGCCCCAAATTTTTTGGGATTTGTTAGTTTGAGGAAGTTTTGTTGATTTTGATCCATGGATTTTCTTGGTTTCAAGTGCATCTAGCATCTCCCCAAGTTTCCCCATCTTTCATCCACGAAATCTCATCAATTCTGACCCCAAAATCATCAAATTCCGCCCAAAATTGCGTCCCGGATCTCAAATCCCGTGTTGACCCCGATACACCAAACAACCGACGTTTTACGGACGTTCGACCTTTTCGAACATCCGAAACCCCTAACCCAAGCCAAATTACGGATTTCTGAGCCTGCCCGGATGTCCGGCCCCCGGACCTCCGTCCTTTTACGGACGTCCGTAACTTGTAGATATCACCTTCGGCTGATTTTTGCTTCGGCCATAACTAATTCATCCGGAGTCCGATTTTCGCGTTCTTTAGCTCATTGGAAATCTCTTGACATCCTCCTTCCCACAAAAATACCACCAACATCTTTTGACTCTATAAAATATTTGGAATTTTGGCATCTTTGCCTAGGGCCTCCACTACATCATCCGCTACACCACCACCGACTTCTGCAACCTAACCAATTTTGTTCCCCATCACATTAGTAGATGTTTGAGTTGTGATTTGAGTCTCCTAAGGTGTTTAGGCTATTTACGGACGGTTGCTTCTTCATCAACCACCACCACCACTACCGCATAGGCTTACCCACCATACACTTCCGCCACACCGACTTAACCCAATTTTGTTTGTGTTGTGAGTAGTTTCTCCTAAGGTGTTTCGGCTACTTAGGGACCGTGATTCCAACTCCGACACCGTGTATAGTACACCAACATACCCTCCACTTACGCATTGCCTACTCGCACAACCCATCATTGCCATTCCGCAATTCCATTGAGCTTCTGCAACATCACCACCACATCCCACTACCACCATTTGACATTTGACATTTGAGATTTTGAGTTCGTGGTTTTGTCGTTTCCTAAGGTGCTTCAGCTACTTAGGGACGAGTCTCCATCATCTTGGTATCTCCATCAAGATCACCGCCACTCATCATCGCCAAGTATGGTAACCTCCATTTCATCTTGGTATCGTGGTATCCCTCCATTGTATATTCCCTTGACATTGCATTGATAACCCCTAGCCCATTTTAAGTCACTTGCCTATCGATACTAGCCATTTGAGTATTGTCGGCCACGTTACTTGTGCACATTAGTGATTTACACCATACATTGCATACATACCATATCATATTGGTATCATCATATCATCTCTTGTGCCTCAAGTTTGTTCTCGCATATATACAATTGCTATCTTGGTTTATGCATTGTGCAAAAGTGGCCGTAGACAAAAAAATAATAAGCTTTTAAGCAAAAGAGAAAGAGCAAAGAAGCTTGTAAGCAAGAGCCATAGCATCATACCACATTGCATATAATATTGTCATATCCGATCATCTTGGATCATACCACCGGAACATAATACATAGCATACTTGGGATAGAAAGTCGATACATATTGCATATCATAGGTTGTGCACAAGTGTAGTATTCGCGTATTGAGCAATCATGCTAGCGTCTCTCTTGAGTTGTGCAACACGAGAATTTTCCGTGGATTCCACATTTTGTGCTCACTCCTTTGTTGCACGACCCCATTTATCTATCTGTGTGTGTGTTTTCGTGTGGCATTCATTGTTATTGGTCTACTTGTTTCACTTGCGAATTTGGGAATCTCTTTCAACTTTATTGACTCTTGCTAACATATTGCATCAAATTTTTGTGCCACTATCCTCACCTAGCTCCACTATAAGCCTTATTTGTGTAGGTGTGAGAAATCGACAAGATCGGTAACAATTGTGCTATTTCCTCGTTACACTATTGAGTGATCATTGATCCATCTTCAACATCGGTCAAGGTACATTTGGTATAGTTCTTCTCTTTCTCCCACTCACATTTGCTCGAGTCTTGTGATGGATAAGCAAGGCATTTCATCTTCGGTCTACAACAACAACGACGAGTTCGATGCCACGAACAACTCCAACGAAGCCAAGATGCAAGCTAAATTGGAAGAGATCAAAACCCTCATCAAGTCCTACAAGCGGTCTTCCTCATCTTCGAGAAGACGCTCAAGAGCACATGTCTCCGAGCTACCATCTCCGGCAAAATCAGATTGGCATCGACACCATCACCAACAAGGACGTGAAGGTCAAGAGCTCAACACCAACAACCGCTCAACGACTTCACCACCTCCCTTGGCATCTTCGCCAAGCGACATCAAGGCATCTTCACCTACGGACATACGGCATCTTCGCCCACAAGCACCTCAAGAGAAGCTCCCCAAGCTCAAGTCCACGACTTCCATGAGCTACTACAACCTCGACACCGACCACAAGATTCCTTTCTATGGGACTCTAGAACCCGAGGAGTATCTTGACTGGGAGCGTTTCATGGACGACTACCTTAGGCTAAATCAAATTCCTCCCGAAGATCAAGTGAAGTGCGCCACAAGAAACTTCCACGACTACGCGTTGACATGGTGGCTTCACACACCTTCGGAGACCTACGACATGAGTTGGCCCAAGACGAAGAGAGCTATGCGGCGAGAGTTCGTGCCTCCAACCTACACGGAACAACTTCAACGCCAATTGGAGAACACCATCCAAGGATCCAAGTCCATCGACAAGTACTTCAAGGAGATGAAGATTGCCTTGCGATGAGCTGGCGTGGACGACCCCATTTCGATGAAGTTCCACTTCATGATGGGATTGCACAATGACATCTCCAAGACGATCTTCCTCAAGAACTACAACTCCCTCGACGACAACTACATTGGTGCTCTCAAGGAGGAACAAGAACTCGTGAAGGCCAAAGCTTATCCACCCCAAGCTCACTTCACGATGACCAAGCTCCATGAGAACGAGCATGAGGCTAGTACCACCACGATGTCCAAGCCCGACGAGCTCCAAGATGATGCTCCCAAGTTCGACTTCACCGATATACCTCTTTGTGGCATTGTTGATGCCGAGTCCTCCATGACTCTTCTTCAAGACGGTGCGGCGACGAGTACGACTACGGAGACCCTCAAGGACCAAGCTTTGGAGGCGAGTGACAAGGTGGCGAGCAAGGATGATGCTTCCATCTTAGGAGGTGAGAGTGATGATGTGCAATCTTCGGCCTTCATCCATGGTGACGGCAATGCGATGGTTGAGCATGGGATTTTCCCTTCGACCACGGCGATGTATGATGACTTGATTGACTTTTTCCACCATATTGAGAGTGAGAGTGACTTCATCGCTAGCCCCATATATGATGTGTTACCCCAATTCCCATGCGAGGAGAGCCACAACCCCCACCACTTGAGTGAGATGAGTGACTCCACCATACGTGAGATTGGGTGCACCTATTTTGAGGGAGTGACTGAACCACCACATAGAGAGAGTGAGATAGTTGATAGGTCATGTGAGGCCACTTTCAACACTAACAACTTAACCTCTACCTCTATTGTGTCTTCTCATTTGGTGCTAGGTCCCATATATGATGACGCGCCGATTCGCGACGACTACGTCCTCCCTTTGGACAAGACAATGGCCATGGTGGAATATGATGCACCCCCCACATGGTTCCATCAAGATGAAGATGACCACCATTTGGTCTTTACCACCTCACCTACACCACTTGAGTGGAATGAAAACGGTAACATAGGTGATGGTGATGCTCTAGTCCCACTAGTGGACATTCTTGACATTGATTGCTTACATGATGTTGATCAACCTATTACCATGCTTCATGCTAGTTCGACTTCCCCATGTGATGATTTGCCCATTTATGATGAGTATGATGATTCCCATGTGGAGTCTATTAGTTGTGATGCCATGTTACATAGTATTTCTTGTGACAATTCTCTAGGTCACATCATGTTTGACAACCCGCTTGCCTTGTCATATGCTATGCATAAGATCAACCATATGTCTTATTTGCAATCTCTTCATAGTGACTATGCATATGCTATTAAAATTAACCCAATTTGCACATATGGCATAGATGACAAGCCTATGGTTATTGTCATTTGTTTCTCTTGTGATGATATTGACATGCTACCTTTGCATCATTTATCTCATATGCCATGCCATAACCACCTAGCTTCGGATATGCATTGTTTTGGATGTTCTCCATTTTCTCCATATGATGTTTCCGATATTGCTCATGAGGAGACCCCCATAGTTTCCTCATAAATTTTAGGAGATTTTGATTCATCCCATTCATTGCATGATCCCAATACTTGTGTGCACAATATGCTCCCCATGAATAAAAATGCTATTGTTGTGCCTTATACTTGTATGCTCAATTTGCATCCCCATCATGTTATACATAATAACTATTCTTTCATGATGGATGACATGTTCTTATACCATGCATCAAATTTCTTTGAGTGATGCTTATCTTGTGCTAACTCTCACGTGCACATACACATCGGATGATGTGTACATTTACCACACACACACAATCTCTTTCGTTTGTGTCTCTTTTGTGTAGGTACCCATGAATTCCTGTCAACCTCGCAATCCCACGAGTTGACAAAACGAGCTCTAGAGAGCAATGATGACTTGGGATCCCATGGAGTGTGTTTCCTACCACTCTCTTTGCGCAAAGACTTCGTGCATTTCTTCTACATGGCCCTCACTTGGCTATGGGTTGTTGTCCATCTTGCCATATTCACTTTGCATGATATGCTCATTCCTATGCTTTCGCCATGCATTTGTGACCCATGCTTTGCATTACACATGATGATTGATTCTCATACTTGTATGTGTATTTGCAAGCTTGGTGGAGATATTGCTTGTTATTGCCATGTTTGCTTTGTGCCCCATGCCTATGATGATACGTTCATCTTGCTTTGTGTTTGTTCTTGCGATATGTCATGTGCATTGCCTATACCTATTATTTGCTCTCATGACATGATTGCCATGATTTACTCTAGTATGTTGCATCTTCGCACTACTAGCTTGCACGACTTGATTACTATGTTTGCTTGCCCTGTTGCATCACCGATGACTCAACTTGCTCGCTTCATGTGGTTGATGAAAACCATCTACATGCTTTGCACATGATTGTTATTGTTTGCTGTCATATATCTTCATATGTTGCCTCTGTCATGCTAGATGATTGCCATGTATTGAGTGCAATTATGCCTTTAGTCTTGATAATGAGTTTGCCCCCATAGCATTCTCGCATATATTTGGAGATTTTGACATTTTTCTTGTGAAGCATGCTTGTCTTGCCTCCTTGCACCATATACCTAGTGCCATGAATATAGCCAATGTTGCATCATATTATTCATGCACTTGTGCTTCTAATGGTTATGTGCAAAATAAGAGAACCATCATGATGGATGATGTGTTTATCTACCATGTGCATATGTTCTTTGCCTTGTTTTGTGCATGTGTAGGAAACTTGGACCTCGTGTCAACTTCCACATCACGTCAGTTGACCATTCGAGCTCTTGAGAGCGAACCACCTCCTACCACGATGATCCTACATCGCACTTGCTTGTACTTCAGCATTGTGAAGGATGCATAGTGATATCCTTCTCTTTTGAGAACCCCCAAACCATGAGCATGGATATTGCGGATCATACTAGTGTTGCTTGCACCATGAGACTTATTGTTCATCTTGGACCACTTGATTGCACACTTTTTAGAGATCTTGCTTTCACTTGTCATTTTCACCATTCCATGCATCATGATATATATGCCTTGTGTGTTGCATCCAATTCTTGGATTACTTGCTCCTCCCACATGTTTGGTTGCAACAATGTCATCACTTCACATATGCCATGTCCCATTGATTGCTACATGCTTGCTTTGATTGCCTCACACATGATGAACAATTTCTCTTTCTATTGTGTTGAGTTCCACATGATATTCACTACACCCAATGCACATTATGCTTGGATTGTCTTGCACTTGACCCATGTGTTTAGACACTTCATTTTATTTGGTGTTGTGAATGATTCCTATGCCTACCATAGACCTTTCATTGAGCAATTTGTGAATGCTTGCTATGAACTTGAGGTAGATGCTTCTTCTCTTGTCACATATATTTGCATCAATACCTCACATTTACATGCTTGTCCCCATGATATCTTTGCCTGTGCTCAATTTATGTGCTTATATGCCATATCACAATCCTTTGTCAAAACATATGCTTTGCATGATGACGACACTTGTTTGGTGAATCACCTCTTGAATGCTTGGTTTTGCACTAACGCTAACCACATTTGAATGGTACGGACGACGAGGAGGAGTGCGAGCACAAGTATACAACTACACCATCCACGAGGGAAGCGTGAAAGCGAAGATGGAAGAAGGAGTTGTGGAGTCTACAGCGATTGGACGACCGGAAGCCACCGGATGTCCGACACTCTAAAGCACCAGGACGACCGACGTCCACCGGACGTCCGACGCGACCACGCCAGGACTAGCCAGGAGATCTACAGCGGCCGGACGACCGAAAACCTCCGAACGTCCGACGAGTCCCAGTGCCTGGACGACCGGCGCTGACCGGACGACCAGTGCCACTACACCCGAGAAGAATCAACGAACATCCGACGCGCGCCGGACGTCCGGACCGTCCTGAGCAACCGGACGTCCGACCCCCACCGGTCGTCCAGTACCTGCCTGTGCGCAGCCGTGGGCCTTTGGCCTTGTACCCCTCTCCCACTTACCCCTTCGTGGCTAGGAATATAAATAGACCACCTCCACCTCCTTTCTAAGGTCAGCTTATGTTAGCTCATTTGTGAGATAGAGCTTTGCTCATCCATATCAGATCTACTCCTTGAGAGAGACCGCGGCCCCTCTTTGAAGAAGATCCACCTTGGATTCAAGACCCCTTTACAGAAGATCCCCGTGTGGATTCAAGACCTCCTCACGGAGAAGAACAGGCTACCCTTTGTATCGTCCCTTGTTGGATTTGGATCGTGTATCTCTTTGTGTTTCGAGGATCTAGCATATGTGTGACCATATCTTATTGGTTTTAGTGTTTCTATCGTGTTTCCCCTCGTGATAACCCTCGTTTTCCCCCTCGTGTTCTTTGTGTTCTTCGCGGGATCCGCTCCTTTCTTGAAAGATCGGCCACATATGGTTCTACCCTACATCAACGTGCTACCGGGATTACCAACTATTCGAGGGATTGAGCATCAAATTGAGTTAATTCTCGGTGCATCATTACCCAACCGTGCACCATACCATACCAATCCAGAGGAGACGAAGGAGATTATGCGTCAAGTACAAGAGCTGCTCGACAAAGGATATATACGCGAATCCCTTAGTCCTTGTGTTGTTCCTATCATTTTAGTGCCGAAAAAGGATGGTACGTCGCGTATGTGCATTGATTGTAGAGGCATTAACAATATTACTATTCGTTATCGTCATCCTATTCCTAGGCTAGACGATATGCTTGCTGAATTGAGTGGCTCTACAATATTCTCCAAAGTTGATTTGCATAGTGGATACCATCAAATTCGTATGAAATTGGGATATGAATGGAAAACAACATTTAAAACTAAGTTTGGATTATATGAGTGGTTAGTCATGCCTTTGGGGTTAACTAATGCACCTAGTACTTTCATGAGATTAATGAACGAAGTTTTACGTGCTTTCATTGGACGATTTGTGGTAGTTTACTTTGATGACATATTGATTTATAGCAAATCTTTGGAGGAACATTTGGAACATTTACGTGATGTTTTTATTGCTCTACGTGATGCACATTTGTTTGGTAGCCTTAGGAAGTGCACCTTTTGCACCGACCGAGTATCTTTTCTTGGCTATGTTGTTACTCCATAGGGAACTGAAGTTGATAAAGCCAAGATTGAAGCTATTGAGAGTTGGCCGCAGCCTAAAACGGTCACACAAGTGAGGAGTTTCCTTGGCCTCGCTGGTTTCTATAGGCGTTTTGTGAGAGATTTTAGCACCATTGCTGCACCTCTCAATGAGCTTACAAAGAAGGATGTGCCTTTTGTTTGAGGTACCACACAGGAAGAAGCCTTCACGGTATTGAAAGATAAGTTGACACATGCTCATTTACTCCAACTTCCTGATTTTAATAAGACTTTTGAGCTTGAATGTGATGCTAGTGGAATTGGATTAGGAGGTGTGTTATTACAAGATGGCAAACCTGCTGCATACTTTACTGAAAAATTGAGTGGGCCTAGTCTAAACTATTCTACTTATGATAAAGAATTATATGCTCTTGTTTGGACCTTAGAAACATGGCAACATATTTATGGCCCAAGGAATTTGTTATACATTCTGATCATGAATCTTTGAAACACATTAAAAGTCAAGCAAAACTAAACCGTAGACATGCTAAATGGGTTGAATACATTGAGACTTTCCCTTATGTCATTAAACACAAGAAGGGTAAATAAAATGTTATTGCTCATGCATTGTCTCGTCGTTATACTATGCTTTCACAACTTGACTTTAAAATATTGGGTTTGGAGACCATCAAAGATCAATATGTGTATGATGCTGAATTTAAAGATGTATTGCAGAATTGTAAGGAAGGGAGAACTTGGAACAAGTTCGTCCTTAACGATGGATTTGTGTTTCGTGCTAACAAGCTATGCATTCTAGCTAGAACGTTCGTCTTTTGTTGTTGCAGGACGCGCATGGAGGAGGATTAATGGGACACTTTGGTGTCAAGAAGACGGAGCATATACTTGCTACACATTTCTTTTGGCCAAAGATGAGACGGGATGTTGAGCGTTTTATTGCTCGCTGCACTACATGTCAAAAAGCTAAGTCACGACTCAATCCTCATGGTTTATATATGCCTTTGCCTGTACCTAGTGTTCCTTGGGAGGACATATCTATGGACTTCGTTTTAGGTTTACCTCGAATAAAGAAGGGGGGATAGCATAATTGTTGTCGTTGATAGATTCTCGAAAATGGCACACTTTATATGTCATAAAAGCGATGATGTTGTTAATGTTGCTGATTTGTTCTTTCATGAAATTATTCGCTTGCACGGTGTGCCAAATACTATTGTTTCAGATCATGATACTAAATTTCTTAGCCACTTCTGGAGATATTTATGGGCTAAGTTGGGGACTAAACTGCTTTTTAGTACTACATGTCACCCCCAAACTGATGGACAAACCGAAGTAATCAATAGAACATTGTCTACTATACTTAGGGATGTTTTGAAGAATAATAAGAAAATGTGGGAAGAATGCTTGCCTCATATTGAATTTTCTTATAATCGTTCATTGCATTCTACTACTAAGATGTGCCCTTTTGAAATTGTGTATGGTTTCCTACCTCGTGCACCTATTGATTTGTTGCCTCTTCCATCTTCGGAGAAGGTTAATTTTGATGCTAAAGAACGTGCTGAATTGATTTTAAAAATGCATGAGTTAACTAAGGAAAACATTGAGCGTATGAATGCTAAATATAAACTTGCTGGAGATAATGGTAGAAAACATGTTGTGTTTGCACCTGGAGATCTTGTTTGGTTACATTTGCGTAAGGATAGATTTCCTAATTTGCGCAAATCAAAGCTAATGCCATGTGCTGATGGTCCTTTTAAGGTCTTAGAGAAAATAAATGATAATGCATATAAACTTGAGCTGCCTGCAGATTTTGGGGTTAGTCCCACTTTTAACATTGCAGATTTGAAGCCTTATTTGGGTGAGGAAGATGAGCTTCCGTCGAGGACGACTTCATTTCAAGAAGGGGGATGATGAGGACATCAATACCATTGTTACACCCACAGGCCCTGTTGCTATACAAACTGGACCAATTACTAGAGCTCGCGCACGCCAATTAAATTACCAGGTGTTTTCGTTTCTTGGTAATGATTCTAATGTTCATGAGAATATGATGCTACCTAAATTGGATACATTTGTTTTGCTTACAAATGAAGGGCCTAGCTTGGACAAGAAAGATGAACCTTGGAGGAAGTTCATGCATGGAGATGATGACGTGCGCAAGGGGAACAAGAACGGAGTCACAAGTGATGATTCCAGGACTTTGAAGCCACCATAATGAGTGCATGAAGCCTTGGAAGAAATATACAAGATGGCACTTCATAAATTTCGTCCAGAGGCTATCCTAGGTGCTGCGTCACCTTATTTTTGGGCCAGGCCCATGTATTTTCGAATTACTTAAGTATAGGTTGTTTTTAGAGTCCGTATGTATGGGGAAACAAGAGTTAGGGTTGGTTTTAGAGCCCTCCTCCAAGGGCCACGAAATTCCCCCCTCTTCCTCCATATATATAGCCCTTAGGGCGTGGTTTAGACTTTGGGTTTTTTTAGATTAAAGTTCGCCATAGCTGCAACTTCGCGTACTTCGTTTGTGTTCAACGACCAGACAAAGGCATCACAGAACCCCACCTTGATCAATAAAGCTTTCCTCTTATATTCGCAATATCTAGATTGCAATCTCAGTTTCTTGCTTGTTCTTCGTTTGCTTGCAGGAAACAGACCTTCGTGGTCAGGTTGATCGTGCTCCGGCGTGGTCAATAACTCTCGGAGTTGGTTTAGGGATTGCTAAGGCCCGACGTCCTCGCACGTTCGTAGTCGGATCGTCAAAGTCGACTTCCTCCAAAACGATAGCCACCATCTCATCGAAAGACGAGACACCTTTGCCTCTATAAACACCCGAGCCAAAGCAGCGGAGGATCCACGACACCGGACGACTGGCGACTGGATGACCACCAGCTCCGTGGCGTTCGGTGCCACCTCAACCGAGCTAAAGTGAGCGGAAGTCCGGCGACTACCGAATGTCCGGAAGCCGATGAGCTACCGGACGACCGGTCCCCAGCGGACGTCCGGTACCTGTCTGCGTACAGAGATCGGGCCCATGGCCCATGTATCCCTCTCCCACTTACCCCTTCGTGGACCTAGACTATATATACTCCTCCACCTCCTCCTAGTTAGGGTTAGCGTTGTGTTAGCTCATTTGTGAGATAGAGCTTCGCTCATCCATATCGGATCTACTCCTCGAGAGAGACCACGTCCCCTCTTCAAAGAAGATCCACCTTGGATTCAAGACCGCTTTACGGGAAGATCCCCTTGTGTATTCAAGACCTCCTCACGGAGAAGACGGCTACCCTTTGTATCGTCCCTTGTTGGATGTGTATCGTGTATCTCTGTGTTTCGAGGATCTAACACATGTGTGATTGTTCTTGTTGGTTTGAGTGATTCTCTTGTGTTTCCCCTCGTGATTCCCCTCGTGTTCTTCGTGTTCTTCGCAGGATCCGCTCCTTTCGTGAAAGATCGGCCACATAGGGTTCCACCCTACATCACCTTGTGCATGCCATCATCTCCATGCTTGGTCTTGCTCCAGTGTTCATCCCTCTTACCCATGTCAGGCCCTTCATTTGTTAGCAAAACAAATGTATCCAATTTAGGCAACATCATATTCTTATGAACATTAGAATCATTACCAAGAAGCCATAGTACCTAATAATTTAATTGGCGTGCGCGAGCTCTAGTAATTGGTCCAGTATGTATAGCAGCAGGGGTTGTGGGTGTAACAATGGTATTGGTGTCCTCATCACCGGACGTCCGTGAGGTACCGGTCGTCCGGAGGCTCGCGGGTGTCCGGACGTCCATAGATCTTTGGATGTCCATGATTTAGGCTTTGTTGCCACGGCATCAGACGTCCATAGGCGTCTGGTCGTCCGGTCGCCGGTCGTGGGTCTTCCTCGGATTTCCGTAGATTCCGTTTTGTTGGCGCGATGTCGGTCGTCCGGAGGTGCTCGGTTGTCCGGAGCCTGGGAGGTGTCAGACATCCGGTCCAGGTCGGACGTCCGGCCACTGTAGCATGCTCTGGCTTGGTTTCCTTTGGCAGGTGTGACCTTCAGGGGCCGGACGTCCGGGCTGGGTCGGTCGTCCGGAGCCTGTAGCTTCTTCCGCAGCTCTTCTTCTTCACGTCCATCTTCCTCTTCTAATTCTCCTTGCTCCTTAGCTTCTTCATGGCTAACTCCTTGATACCTGAGTATGCATAATGTCTCCATTTGAGCTAGTAGCCATGTCTCATGTGCATCGAAGTGAACTTGTGAGAGGAGAGATGTCAGCTCAGTTTCGAGAGCTCTTGCACGGGCTCGTGTCATGGGTCTGCTAGGCACTTGGTGAGACGATGGTAGATCCATGGGGATGACCTTGGGATGCTCCGCATCAAAGGTTGGATAGAGGCTTAACATGGCAATATGGGAGGCATGATAAACAAGTGGTAGGTAGCGTGACATAGCGATAGAGCAAACAACTTAGCAAGCAAAGATAGAAGTGATATCGAGAGTAATGATCATCTTGCCTGCATAGTCCTTAGAGTTGTCAAAAGCTTGCTCCTCGTAAACGTACTCAATAGGTTCCTCGTTCACGTACTTGTCTCCCGGCTCTACCCAAAGCAAGAACACAAGCAACGGAACAACAATCAATCACAGTGCAATGCACAAGCAACATGATGCAAGACATGGCATGGAATGCAAGGTATGATGTGCAATGCATATGGGTACTCCCGAAGGAAAGGATGATCATGGCATCAACTTGGCAAACCAAGCATGCCACTGGAAAGATTGAGTGATTTCGGTCGAAATCGATATTAACATCACCAGAAACGGATGCACGATTTGCAAATGACAAGCAAAACAAGATATGATGCAAACTGCTTAAAATAGCAACATGGTCACTTAGATGCAAGGTGAAACTATGCTACAACACCCAAACATGAAAACACAAAGCATGGCAGTTAAGTAAAGGTGAAGCTCTAAAAATTATGAACACTGGGCTACTGCTAGAAACCCCTAGAACAAGTCTAAAACAACATGGCAAGAATGCAAAAGTTAACAGCTTATGGGACTTAGCAGAAATGCATGCATCAAGATAGAAACAGCACCAGGTAGCAAAGTTTAAGCATAGAAAACTATATACTACAGGAACATATTACATTACACAAGATCATGGCATGACAGTACTAAATGCACTTAATAAAACTCCCTTACTGAGCTTGATCTAAAAACCCACAGATAGGATGGTATCACCAAGGCAAACATGGCAAATGATATGACTGTTTACAGACTCAAAAGAATTCATGACATGCCAATATGTAGATTCATGATAGCATCTTTGCAAGCTTGTGGCACTCATCATAGTGCACCAAATGACATGGAATAAAATCTAGCATGAAGTAGGCATGAAAAAGAAGTTATCCATGTGCAAAACCACCTCATAGCATACTTCAAATAAATCACACAAAAAAGACAAAAGAGCATCATGATGTTAAATGACATG
Source organism: Triticum aestivum (assembly GCF_018294505.1). Classification (NCBI taxonomy): domain Eukaryota; kingdom Viridiplantae; phylum Streptophyta; class Magnoliopsida; order Poales; family Poaceae; genus Triticum; species Triticum aestivum. The sequence goes on along the minus strand of NC_057812.1, from coordinate 352,675,487 downwards.
TACATGAACTTGCTCAAATGAAAAAACTAACGCCACCACTGGATTGGTGGGATTTTTCTACCCCAAAAACATATATAATATGTGGGGGTTGCTGTAGAAAAATGCTCACAAGTTCAATAAGTCAAAAACTGCCTAAAAGGGAAATAGACAGAAACGGAAAAACCTAAAATGGACTATGTCCCAATCTGGACTTGCCAAATAAGGAAGGGACCAAACTGGAAAGGCCCAAAATGGACGAGGCACCCGATTTGGCTAGAGACAGAAGCGTGCGGATGACAGGTGGGCCCGTGGGTCCCACGTGTCATGTGAGAGGGTGTGTGTGTGGGTGTGAGGCTGACAGGAGGACCTGGCGATGCGTGAGGCTGACCAGTGGGGCCCGCGGACTCCCACACGATGCTCGAGCAGAGGAAGCAGGGGAGGGCACGGGCGACGGGCAGACGCGGCGGAAGGCTCGCCGGAGCTGCTCCGGTGGCCTAGCGGAGCGACGGAGGAATGCAACAGATGCACGCGGAGAAACCGCACACCCGCATGGCACTTGACGCACCTAACAACGACGAAGGCAGCGCCGGCAGCGACAAACAGAGGCGGCACCGATGAGCTCAAGCACGACAACCACGGGCCCTAACGGAGCGGCGGAGATGCGTGGTCGACTCAGCTGGACACGGCGGAGATGACGGACACGTGCAGAAGCGCTACGGTGGTCGGAGCACTCGCCAGAGGCGAGGTCCGACGGTGATGGGCTCGGGTGCGCACGGCTAGCGTGACTGGAGCATGCAAAATAGAGGGAGAAGGAGGTGGGGTGAATCGCAAGCTCACCACGAGCATGAAGACGCGCTCGGCTTGGCGAGAGGAGGTCGGGGACGGCGGTGATGTCGATCGAACACCCGCGGCGGCCGGAGTCGAAGAAGAAGAAGAGGTCGACGCTGCAGAGGGCTTCGGCTCCGTAGTCGACAACGGGGATGTAGTCAACGACGGGGAAGAAGAAGGACATGCTAGTCGAGGCGGAGGTCAACGGGGAGCATGTCGGCGACGATGACACGCTCCTGGATGCGCTCGGGCGCGACGGAGACGGCGGATCTAGGGGTTAAGGTGCCCTGGCGGTGGCGAGGGAGAGAGGGAACCCTAGCGGAATGGTAGGGCAAGGAGAGGGGCTTAAAAGGGGCTAGGGTGAGCGGCGCGAGCTCACGCGCGGTCCCCATGGCGACATCGAGAGGAGGACGAAAAGGTGGGTGGCGTCTATAGGACAGGCACTGACTAGCGGGGCCAGTCAGGCCACGTGGCGAGGGGCTAGTGGGGGTGCGAGTGCGCGTGGGTGAGAAAAAGCAGGGAGGAGGAGGCCGCGCGGGCTGGCGCGTGGGCTGATGGGCTGCGGGGCTGCGCTAGCTGGGCCGGCTAGGAGGTCGAGGCCCAGGTAGGCTGTTGTTGCTGCTCTCTTCTCCTTTTTCTTTTTCTTCAGACAGAAACACAAAAGGAAAAGTGCAGGGGAAGTGGAGGGGAGTTTTAGAAATATCACAATATTCCCATGAACCTGGATTTATGCGCTATTTATTAAAATTGGTTTGGGCATTTTTAAAGGTAGAAAAATATAACAAGTTTGAATTGAGTTCAAACTTGGGTCATTCTTGAACCTGACCAAAACAATTTCAGATAGGGTGAAAACTTGCAGAGGGGTTTAGGCCATGGTGCAAGATTTATAGGGAGAAGATGAACATTTAAGGAGTAGGGAAAATGACCCTTGACAAAATAAGGAAAGGAAGAGAAGGAGAGGTGGTGATGAGTGAAGGGGAAAAGTTGAAGCTTGGATCCACATGGAACATGCCACAATGCAATGTGCTACACATGAAGATGCACATGAAGATGATGATATGTAAAATGGCACCAAGCACAATGCAACATAAGAGGAGGCCATGATGCAACAATGAAAGGCAAAAGAAATATGACAAACAATGACAAGACAAAGCAAAGAGGAACAAAACAAAATCCAAAAAGAAAACCCAAAAGATGAAACCTCTTGGTATTGAACAAGACAAGGTTGGATACATCTCCAAATATGAAAGTTTTACATATGGGGTGTTACATGCTTGCATCCTCTTCTTCTCTTGAAAGACGGCAACCTCCTCCATTGCTCGTGTCAACAAGTGCTCATCCCAAGCGAGGTCATGCACCAAATACATGTCTTCAAGCGAAACTAGATACTCAAGGTTAACCATATTGCCAGTGCCAGGGCACACAACTATTGCCAACACAATGAGTGCCCATGTCCTATTTATCATAACCTCATCCTCATCGCTGCAATCTTTGAGCAACTTGATAAAATGGGCGATTGGCGCCCTGTTCCCCTCTTTGTAAATGTTGTGTAGGTCATGTTCATAGCTCTTCTTTAGAAACTTCATAGGTCTATCACCGGATGGCACGTTGAAAATCCTTCTCACCATGAGTTTGCTAAAGTTGATGGATTTGTTCTTGTATTTGAACTCACGGAGTGAATGATTCGTGAACATCACAACAAACTCAATGAGCTCATGAGGCACCTTGAAAGGCTCGATGTCCAACAAGTCTCCAAATGGGTCATTCCTTATAATTCTCCATTTCTCCGGTGATAACTGCTTCTCAAGCTGACATAGCCGTTTTGAGTTAAACCTCAACTAGAACCCACAGAGATTGCCTTTCTTCTTATTCTTCTTGTAAACCTTCTTACTCCGCTCATTCTCACCAGTGCTACCTGCAACAACTAGAAAAAGAGAAAATAAAAAAGAACTCAATAAAAACCTAGTTCGAATCAAGCAGTGGCTAGAGAAAAATATATACATGCACACATTAAGAACGTAGGACAAAATCGAACCCAAAAAGAGTCGCGACTATGGCACTAGCTGGGCATGTGCACGTTGGACTAGCTAGGAGACAAAAATGATTTCCAATCGCTTCCTTCTCTGATAGGTTGAAGCGTTCGCTTCATCCAGAAGCGAGCCCCCACACGTCCTTCTTTCCTCTCCTCGGATGGATTCCTAGGGTTGCCGCCGCCTCGCCTCTCCCCCGCGCTCATGCCTCTCCTTCTCCCGCCCCGGGCACCACCTCCTCCGGGCCCCTGCCTACACTCCGCCCCTTCCTCTTCTTGTTGTGGCAGACATCGCTGCTGAGCATGCCTGCGTCGCCGCTGCTGCGGAGGGCTCCTCGACTCCGCTGCATCCGAGGAGGGTGCCCTATGGAGGGCCCTAAATGTAGTAGGCGACTCCATCCCATGTCGCGTACGGCGGAGGCCAGGCCAAATCCGCCTCCTCCAGACCATCCACTTCGTCACACAAAACGAAAAAGGTTGGCCCTAGTTCGAGCTCCGCCACCCCATCCCAGGTCGTTGTTCATCAGTGGCAGGCCATGCTCCGCCTCCTCAACACCCACTGTGTCTGCGACCGGACCTTGACGGCGTTTGCCCTGGACAGGACCTCAACGGCGACCTCTAGGTCAGGCCTCTCTCCCTTTCGAATCCCTTCTTTTTACAGTACGCTGGGAACACTAGGCATGCCATACACCCACTGGTTCGTGCTCTATCCCCACTGAGATGCGTGGATACTTATCTAAATATAAGGTGCCTAACATTATTGATTCATTTGGATGATTCAGAAGCTGGTTATTAGAATGTGTAAGTGTTGATGATACAAGGAGCACCACTCAACCAAATGGTTTCATTTTTTTATTCTAATGCAACATTGTTAGTTTATTTTCTTAGACTTGTTTATAAATGGTCAGTCTCTTGAGTTCCAGGAGTTCAAATTATCACACATATTAGAACAGAAGTCGTCACTTTTCAGTTGTTTTCCCTAAATCTAATGTGTTTCTATACTAATCCCTAGGAAAAAATCAATACCATATTAGTAATTTGAGAATCGCTGAGAATGTTCTTCATTCTCTGATCTAGAAAGTTAATGTTGTAAATTTTGCACTAGGACTATACAGCTAATGATATGGATGGTGAGGTGCATTATAACCGTGATTTTACTTTTATTTGTATTGCTTCGACATCTGTAAATTTGTAGATTACTAATTGTTATAATGAAAGAAAAACATATATTTAGCTCAAATGTGAGAGCTATTTAGTGGTATGGTCTTTGGATTTTTGCATTCAAATGTTAGAGCTCCGGTGGTACTCACATAGCGATGCATCATGGGGCTAGAGAAGGTCCTTCATGGGTGATGTTAGATATGACATTTTAATACCAGATTCAAATTACTTCATCTTGTTTTCCTTCATTCATTAAATGAATAGGATGCTATTTGTTTGCATGACTGAATGCAAATATGAAATTGTCCTTGATGGATGATTGTAACTAAGCTCATGTTCTAGATATTAAAAAGGATCGACCGGATAATGCCCTTGCAATCACTGATTTCGCTATCAAGTCTACAATCCAGTGTTGATGTGTCAACACGGGAAGCAACGGCCAGCAGAGCGATTCGGACGAGATGCTTGCTACTAGTTTCCTCGCCATGCCGCGACCAGAGCCTCCGCCGGTCAGTACTGTTGCTGTCTTCTTCGACAACGGCAAGATCCGTAGCACATGCGAGTGGAAGACTGCGCTGCCAGTTTAGGTGTTGTTTCTCCAGGTAATATGATTCTCCGTCATGTTTTCCCAAGCACTAACAAATTCCATCATTTGTTTGGCTTGCATGTGAACAGGTCGATGGGAATTTTCTGGCTGTGGCTCTAAGCTGAATCAGCACTTGATCAACCTCAAGCCATTGTGATGGCTCCACTAGTAGGCACAAGATGGAAACTACCAGTTTGAGAAGGGGCTAGCCGAAATGAACAAGGGTCATCTACAACAATAGCCGCTTTTGTAAAGGTATGTTTGAATGTAGTTATAGTTTGTCATGTGACATGATCTGTATCTATTACTTTCTTAGTAGGTTTTCTTATTTTCTAAGCATAATCTAACAGAGTAAATTTTATTGTTGCCTATTTAGTATTTACTCTCTTTACTGAATTTATTCTTCAATAATAAGGCAAGGATTAGATGATAAATGAACTGTCCATATATTTTAACAGCATCTCAGTAAAGAACCAAGTAGAATAGAAAATTAAATACAAACATAATCTTGTCAGAATCTGGGGATGTGGAAGGTCAAGCGTGGGTGATTATTCTAAATCCGGGTACATTGTCATTATTTTTGTTGCCTGAAGTGATGTTCTGTTGGTGATTATGTAGGATGGAAGTACACTTTAGAGGATTGCGCACCTATGAAGCGGTTATTGATGAAGTCATGGACAAGGGACTTGCCAATGCTACACAGTCATGAAATCCTTATCGTCTTCCTTCTTCCATACATGATATACAACGCTATCATTAGTCCAAGTTAAAGCAGTTCTTGTGATGCTTGATACTGTTGGCAGGAGGTACAAAAATGTTTGATCTGTCAAGCATGGATGTAGGTTCTACGTTGCACCTACTGTTAGATCTAGAGTATCACCAGTTGAACCTTCTATTCATGTTCAGTGCTGACGGCAACCACAGGAGGGGGTCGGGGTGATCGAAGAATAAGGCGTGGGTGACTCCGGCGAGATGTTTGTAGAGCGGATGTCAATGATGCGGCAATGAGAAGACCCTCACTGTGAGCCCTATCCCTCTCATTTAGCATCTCAATTTTTGGTTCCCGTGCTCATGTTTCTCTGTTCTTCATTTGTGGTGATGGATCAGAAAGCCCCAGATAGTATTGTTTTAGTGTTCTATGATTGAAATAAATTTATATACTGCGGACAAGCACATAAGAAATATAGGGAAAATCTTAAAAGAATTGATCACTGTTTGCAAATTTCAGCTTCACAATTCATAGATCCTGGCGTCTTGCATTAAGAAAGCACAACAATAAAAGCCACATTCTACCGTCATTGCAGAGTGCAGGCATGGAAGGGGTGGTAAGCCAAGAGATAGTCGTGACTCAAAAAATTGTTGAATGTGTGGATGGGGTAGCTCAAATATAGATTCTGAAAAGAGGAAAAGGCGCTAAAGTTGTCCTGGAAGCAATTATTTTTCATACATGTTTTCATTCTGATAAGGAACTACTCAAAAGATAAGTTTCAAGGAACTAATCAACAAAGTGCAGTACATTGAAATACCTAATTCAGCATGTTGGTGATACACTGATCGTGGATGGGGTATGATTTTTTGCTTATATGCTGCAACATGTTGAATTAGGTAAGATGAAGCTAAGGTGAACAAACTCAAACCACGATCAGTGTATCACCACCTGCCAGTGAAGCTCCATTTTTCTATAGTTAAGCCACGACAATGGTTTAGAAAACAAACCGACTCTACCATACTTGATTATTGCATTCCAAAGTCCAAACACTATAGAAAAAGGTTTTTCATTTACGGGAAACAGTACTCTTGTACTGCATATATTCATAAATCTATAGAAAAGGTTTTGACTGTTCAATACAAGAAAACATAATCTTAATATTCTATAATCCTGAGTTATCCAAGTTCAACCACCATCAATGATTAATGGGATTCAAGCTGATTCAGTCAGAGTTGCAAAAACTTGTACATCTCCTGGATAACAGTTTTGGTGATACTCTGAAATGAGTTTTCCTGCAAAGACATGCGTGAAAAGTCTAACCAAAAAGGAGAGAGGTGTTACTAAGGGAGTGCTCAAGCATGGAAACGAAAAAAGGAATTATTTTAGTCAAAAATGGAATTTGGTGTTTTTCCCTGTGTAGACACGATTCCTGATAAATACATGAAGCACTGAGGCACCATTGTGCTAGCAAACTGCATATCCCTATTTAATCGAACCAGCTATTGTCCTGTTTTTACACCCATAATGCACTTCTAAGATAAGTGTATCTATATTCTGGAAATTTTTATTTGTTCAACATTGTCTTGTGGCAGCAACTTGTCATCACATTTAGAAGAGAGACCCGACCAACTATAGGCCATGCATAAACAAACTAGACTCTACAAAAGACAAAAAACAAAATTCTATAGGGTCCTACTACTACCTCTGATACAGGCACCACGGATGATACTTTGGCACCATTGCAGTGCCTTGTTTGCTTGTTGGGTTGCTTGTTGTTCGATTAGAAAATGAATTGGATTTGTGAAACGATCGAGAAGAGGTGTGTAGAGGGGGTGAATAGACTCCTAAAAAATAAAAGTTGCAGTTCTTATTTTCTTCAAGTTAAGGTAGAGTTTTAGCACAAGTTTAAACATCCACAATAAATTCAAGCAAGCATGGTAGGTGTATATGAGCAGTAGAAAGTAAAGCATGCAATTTGCAAGAAAGTAAAGGGATGGGATTGAAGTGTGCAAATGCAATTGGAGACACGGAGATTTTTGGTGTGGTTCCGATAGGTGGTGCTATCATACATCCACGTTGATGGAGACTTCAACCCACGAAGGGTAACGGTTGCGTGAGTCCACGGAGGGCTCCACCCACGAAGGTCCACGAAGAAGCAACCTTGTCTACCCCATCATGGCCATCGCCCACGAAAGACTTGCCTCACTAGGGTAGATCTTCACGAAGTAGGAGATCTCCTTGCCCGTACAAACTTCCTGGTTCAACTCCACACTCTTGACGGAGACTCCCAAGTGGCACCTAACCAATCTAGGAGACACCACTCTCCAAAAGGTAATAGACGGTGTGTTGATGATGAACTCCTTGCTCTTGTGCTTCAAATGATAGTCTCCCCAACACTCAACTCTCTCTCACTGATTTGGATTTGGTGGAAAGATGATTTTGAGTGGAAAGCAAATTGGAGAAGGCTAGAGATTAAGATTTATGTGGTTGGAGTGGATTATCTTGACCTCAACACATGAGTAGGTGGTTCTCTCTCAGAAAATGTATGCTGGAACTGTAGCTATGTTTTGATGGCTCTCCTCATGAATGAAGAGTGGGTGAAGTGGTATTTATAGCCTCCACACAAAATCTAACCGTTACACACAAATCACCAAACTCGGTGGGACCGAATCAGACAACTTGGTCGGACCGATTTAGTTCATAATGTGACCGTTAGACATTTTGGTGGGACCGATATGATCAACTCAGTGGGACCGATGTGCTAGGGTTACGGTAAAACCTCATTTTGGTTTGACCGATTATGAAAACTTGATGAAACCTATTTTGGTAATAATCAAAACAGAGGGTTGGTCAAGCAAACTCAGTGCGACCGATTGCATATCTCGATGAGACCGAAATTATTGTAATAGGCGACAAAGAGTTTGCAAGCCCATCTCGATGAGACCGAGATCACGTCGATGAGACTGAATCGATTAGGGTTTGTGGCAGTGGCTATGTCAAGACAACTCGGTGGCGCCAGATAGAAGTTTCAGTGGGGTTGAGTTTGACTTGTGGTTTGGGACATATGTGGATATGGGAAAGTGGTTGAGGGTTTTGGAGCATATCATTAAGCATTTTGATCAAGCAACCCATTAAGCAACACCTCATCCCCTTTTAATAGTATTGGCTTTTCCTATGGACTTAATGTGATCTTGGATCACTAAAAGTAAAATGTAGAGTCTTGAGCTTTAGAGCTTGAGCTGATCCTTTGTCCTTAGCATTTTGAAAGGGGTTCCACATCCTCTTGTCCATGCCACTCCATCTGTTGAACTTGTCTGAAATATACTAAATGAAAACATTAGTCCAATCAAGAGATATGTTGACATTAATTACCAAAACCACTCAGGGAGCACTTGTGCTTTCAATCTTCCCATTTTTGGTAATTGATGACAACATACATCAAAGCTTTAGATAAAGATATAAAAGATAACAAGTAAAGCTTTGGAAAGACATGTAACATGCATAGGCTCCCCTATATGTATGCATCCATGTCAATATGGAATGTAAGATCATGTAATGCATAATCATGCCAGAGTAGGCAAAGTGTTACATGTATCTTGGCTATATGCATCAGGGCAAATGATATGAATATATGAAGTGTAACTTCATGTTCATGATTCCTTCTTGCAAACAATATGTACATTAGGAAGAAATCTTCATGCATATGGGTGTGATGCATATACTTACCTTGTGCTCTTGAGTTGGCTTAGGAAAAGATGAACCTAAGTAAACAAGGTTAGATAACACAGATACATCTACTAGACAGAGCAAACAATAGAAGCCACAAGAGTACCAAGATCGGGATGACATGTAGAGTGTGAGTACTGGGTACTCTATTGGATATAGACATGTCCCCAAAGGTAAAAGATATGCAATGAATTCAAAGACTTCCTTCCCTAGCAGTCTTTCTCCCCCTGAATCTTTTATTGGATAATGGGAGAACATAGGGAATCAAAATCAGAACAAAATAGATCATAGACATAGACATGTCTTTCCCCTCTTAAATACATGTGACTTCCCTCCTCTTGAACACCAAGCATCTGGGGCCTTTGATGTGATTACCTTTCTCTCCCTTTTTCTCTCTCTCCCCCTTTTGAAGAGAATAAGCTTTGATGTGATCTATGTGATCTCTCTCTCTCTCCCCCTTTGGCATCAATTTCCAAGAAGGGATCTTTTGGAGTGTGAGTCAAAATAGGTTTGGTCCTTGAGTCACAGAGCAAAGCATCATATAAATTGTGATGCTGGTAGAGGATAAGAATCATTGAATGGAGTTGGAACAAAGGTGCAGGAACAAGTGGCAAATTGTTTTCTCTGCAGTGAAATCAGTGACACCGAGTTATATTTTTCGGTTGCATCGAAATGGTTCGGCTTGACCGAAAGAGACAAATCGGTATGACCGAGTTCAAGACAGAGGGAACATTTGTCACCTCAGCTCACTAGGCAAAAAGGATCTCACAAAGATTTGCAATGAATTAACTGAAGGATTTGCAATGAATTGAATGCAAGAGATGTAGAACAAAACAGAGAAAAGAAAATTTAGATGAAGTTTTTTTATAAAGGAAGGGGAATAAATATGCAAGGGACAAATGCAAAGAACAAATGCAAAGACTCAGAGAAACACCAGAGAACTTCATCCAGAAGCAGGCGGTGACAAAGTCACCTATGTTAGAGTATATTGATTAAGGAGTCAAGTGAGAACACTTGATCATAAGTCATACTCATCGTTTAAGCTCAAAATGGGGTTACCATTTTTCGTTTAAGCTTTTGGTGTATTCGCATCTTGTTGAGCTGCTTTGACCCATGACTTGGAGTAAAGCTTCTCTAAGATGGAATAACATACCTTGGGTGGTGGTGTTGAACTTGATCATGTAGTTGAACTTGTGTGGGATGCTCAAGGTTGATGTAGCTCATTAAATTTGGAGCATCACTTGTAGTTTGAGTTCATCTACCTACATGGGTTAGTCTTGCAAGGAAGAGCACTTATGTATCCAATTTGACAATCATGAATTCGATACCAAATGAAATTTGATATATAGAAGTGGTCAAAGGATATGTTGAAAGGTTTCATGCTTCCTTGTCTTCAACCACCATATTATAGAGACTTGGTGATGTAGAGATTGCTTAAGATGTGAGTGATTTGCAATCTCATAGATTTTGGTTCATCCAAGTACCTACAAGGGTTAGATAACATGCAAGGGTGCAAATATATCCAAGACATATCATCATCATAAGAGAAACATCAAGGATTAGTCAAAGGCTCATGCCTTGCATGTATCCGAATGGAGTTTCTACTCCAAGTTTGAAGCATCAATGATGTTCAATTCACCTCTCAAACAGAAAAATACTTTCTCATCAAGAGGTTTGGTGAATATATCCGCCAATTGCTTGTCAATACGAACATGCTTAAGGTCAATATCACCTTTAGCAACGTGATCTCGAATAAATGATGACGAACTTCAATATGCTTAGTTCGAGAATGTTGCACGGGATTATGAGCAACCTTAATAGCACTTTTATTGTCACAAAGAAATGGAACATGTTTCACATAGATCCCATAATCTTTAAGAGTTTGGGTCATCCAAAGTAATGGAGCACAACATGAACTGGCAGCAATGTATTCCGCTTCGGCGGTGGATAAGGATACCGAGTTTTGTTTTTTGGAGGACCAAGACAGGAGAGATCTACCAAGGAATTGACAAGTACCCGAAGTGTACTTTCTATCAACCTTGTCTCCGGCATAGTCCAAATCGGAGTAGCCAACAAGATCAAAAGAAGACCTCTTAGGATACTAAATGCCAAAATTTGATGTATGTATTAGGTATCTCACTATCCCTTAGCCTTAAGATGACATTCTTTGAGGGCATCTTGATATCGTGAACACATGCACACACTTAGCATGATATCGGGACGGGATGCACATAGATATAACAATGAACCAATCATAGAGTGATAAACCTTTTGGTCAACCGGTTTTCCATCCTTGGTCAAGTTAAGATGTCCACTAGTAGGCATGGGAGTTTTCATACCTTTGCTTTCTTGCATGTTGAACTTCTTGAATAAGTCCTTGGTATACTTTGTTTGGGAAACAAAGGTACCCTCCTTAGTTTGCTTGATTTGCAAACCAAGGAAGAACTTGAGTTCACTCATCATAGACATCTCAAACTTTTCCGACATTAGCTTTCCAAACTTTTCACTAAAATGAGGGTTAGTCGAACCAAATATGATATCATCAACATAAATTTGGCACACAAATAATTCACCATTAACCCTTTTAGTAAAAATAGTATAATCAATCTTCCCAATCTCAAACCTTTTTCAATAAAGAATTTAGTTAAGCATTTATACCATGCTCTAGGAGCTTGCTTAAGACCATAAAGAGCTTTGTGAAGTTTGTAAACATGGTTGGGTTTTTTAGAATTAACAAAGCCGGGAGGTTATTTAACATAAACTTCCTCCTCAATTTCACCATTAAGGAAAGCACTTTTAATGTCCATTTGGTACAAGGTGATATCATGGTGATTAGCATAGGCAAGTAAGATGCGGATGGACTCAAGTCTAGCAACGGGGGCATATGTCTCACCGTAGTCCATACCTTCGACTTGAGTGTAACCTTGGGCGACGAGACGTGCGTTGTTGCGGACGACTTGACCATCTTCATCTTGGTTGTTGCGAAACACCCATTTGGTACCAATGATGTTGTGGTTGTTGTCGGGCTTCTCGACCAATGTCCACACTTGATTTCTCTCAAAGTCATCATGCATGGCATTTATCCAATCCGGATCTTCCAATGCTTCTTCAACCTTCATAGGTTCAATGCTAGAGATGAATGAATAATGTTCACAAAAATTAGCCAAACGAGTTTTAGAGCGAGTGATTCTCCTGGTTTGAATATCATTGAAGATTTGTTAAATGGGATGGTCTCGTGAAACTCTTGCTCGAACTCGTGGGAGCTTTTGTTTGGATCAGGGTGGAGCATCTTCTTCATCATCTTGTTCTTCTTCTTGGCCTTCTTCATTGTTGGCATTGTCGTTCTCTTATCTAGGTGGAGAAGGAGGTTGATGAGGTTCATATTGGTGTACTTGTTTTCTTCATTTTGGCGTGTCCCATTTGTGGATGCTTCCATGTCAACTCTTGGTTCACCTTGTCGTGAGGTAGAAGCTTGCACTTGGATGGACGAGGTACTCTCCTTCACCTCCATTGGACGAATCTTGCCAATAGACAAGTCTTGGATTGCTTCCGAAGGGTCTTTGTCTCCTACATCAATTGGCAATTGCTCTACTTGCGAGCCGTTAGATTCATCAAACTTCACATCTACCGTCTCTTCAACTTTTCGGGTGAAATTGTTGTAGACACGGTAAGTGTGAGAGTTTGAGCCATAACCGAGTAGGAAGCCCTCATGAGATTTAGGAGCAAATTTAGAATGACGATGCTTATCAAGAATGTAACACTTTGAACCAAACACTCGAAAGTATCCAACATGGGGTTTGTTACCGGTGAGAAGCTCGTATGCTGTCTTGCCGAGTAGCTTGTGAAGGTACAAGCGATTTGTTGCGTGACAAGTTGTCTCAACTGCTTCCGCCCAAAAGTGTTTTGGCGTCTTGTACTCATCAAGCATCGTTCTTGCCATCTCGATAAGAGTTCAGTTCTTCCTCTCAACAACTCCGTTTTGTTGAGGCGTGTACGTAGCCGAGAACTCGTGTGAAATCGCTTCTTCGTCAAGAAAGGTATCCGCATTTGCGTTCTTGAACTCCATTTCGTTGTCGCTGCGAACCTTCTTGATCTTCACTTCAAATTGATTTTGGGCCTTCCTAGCGAAGTTTTTGAAGATCTTTTGGACCTGCGATTTATCATTGCTACGTCTTGAGCACTGTGTTGGTTTTCCCTTAAAGATGAAAGGGTGATGCAGCAAAGTAGCGTAAGTATTTTCCTCGGTTTTTTAGAACCAAGGTATCAATCCAGTAGGAGATCACGCTCGAGTCCCATGCACCTACACAAACAAATAAGAACCTCGCAACCAATGCGATAAAGGGGTTGTCAATCCCTTCACGATCACTTACGAGAGTGAGATCTGATAAATATGATAAGATAATATTTTTGGTATTTTTATGATAAAGAGAAATAAAGATGCAAAGTAAAATAAACAGCAATAGAAATAACTAAGTGTTGGAAGATTATTATGATGGAAGATAGACCCGGGGGCCATAGGTTTCACTAGTGGCTTCTCTCAAGAGCATAAGTATTACGGTGGGTAAACGAATTACTGTCGAGCAATTGATAGAAGTGAGCATAGTTATGAGAATATCTAGGTATGATCATGTATATAGGCATCACGTCCGAGACAAGTAGACCGAAACGATTCTGCATCTACTACTATTACTCCACACATCGACCGCTATCCAGCATGCATCTAGAGTATTAAGTTCATAAGAATAGAGTAATGCTTTAAGTAAGATGACATGATGTAGAGGGATAAACTCATGCAATATGATATAAACCTCATCTTTTTATCCTCGATGGCAACAATACAATACATGCCTTGCTGCCCCTGCTGTCACTGGGAAAGGACACCGCAAGATTGAACCCAAAGCTAAGCACTTCTCCCATTGCAAGAAATATCAATCCAGTAGGCCAAACCAAATTGATAATTCAAAGAGACTTGCAAAGATAAACCAATCATACATAAAAGAATTCAGAGAAAAATCAGATATTGTTCATAGATAATCTTGATCATAAACCCACAATTCATCGGAGCTCGACAAACACACCGCAAAACAAGATTACATCGAATAAATCTCCAAGAAGATTGAGGAGAACTTTGTATTGAGATCCAAAGAGAGAGAAGAAGCCATCTAGCTAATAACTATGGACCCGTAGGTCTAAAGTAAACTACTCAAATCACCGGAGAGGCCATAGAGTTGATGTAGAGGCCCTCCGTGATCAATGCCCCCTCCGGCGGAGCTCTGGAAAAGGCTCCAAGATGGGATCTCTCGGGTATAGAAGGTTGCGGCGGTGGAATTAGGTTTTCGTGTTGCTCCTGGATGTTTGGGGTACGTGGACTTATATAGGAGGAAGAAGTAGGTCGGTGGAGCAACGAGGGGCCCATGAGGGTGGAGGGCGTGCCCAGGGGGTAGGCGCCCCCCTGCCTTGTGGCTTCCTCGATTGTTTCTTGACATCCACTCCAAGTCTCTTGGATCACGTTTGTTGAGAAAATCACGTTCCCGAATGTTTTATTCCGTTTGGACTCCGTTTGATATTCCTTTTCTAAGAAACACTGAAATAGGCAAAAAAACAACAATTTGGGCTGGGCCTGCGATTAGTAGGTTAGTCCCGAAAATGATATAAAAGTGTAAAATAAAACCCATTAACATCAAAAACAGATAATATAATAGCATGGAGCAATCAAAAATTATAGATACGTTGGAGACGTATCAAGCATCCCCAAGCTTAATTCATGCTCGTGCTCGAGTAGGCAAATGACAAAAGAAGAATGTTTGATGTGGAATGCTTTCTAACATATTTTTCAATGTAATTTTTCTTTATTGTGGCATGAATGTTCAGGTCCGAAAGATAAAAATTTAATATTGACATAAAAATAATAATACTTCAAGCATACTAACTAAGGAATCATGTCTTCTTAAAATAACATGGCCAAAGAAAGTTCATCCCTACAAAATCATATAGTTTAGTCATGATCCATTTTCGTCACACAAGAATGCTCTCATCATGCACAACTCCGATGACAAGCCAAGCAATTGTTTCACAATTTAGTAATCTCAAACTTTTTTTAACTTTCATGCATGAGTGGAATAGAATATAATGAAGGGGGTTATGTGGAGAAGACAAAAAGGAGAAAGTCTCACATTGACGCGGCTGATCAATGGGCTAGGGAGATGCCTATCAATTGATGTCAATGCAAGGAGTAGGGATTGCCATGCAAAGGATGCACTAGAGCTATAAATGTATGAAAGCTCAATAAAAGAAACTAAGTGGGTGTGCATCCAACTTGTTTGCTCATGAAGACCTAGGGCACTTGAGGAGGCCCATTGTTGGAATATACAAGCCAAGTTCTATAATGAAAAGTTCCCACTAGTATATGAAAATGACAAAACAAGAGACTCTCTATCATAAAGATCATGGTGCTACTTTGAAGCACAAGAGCGGAAAAGGATAGTAGCATTGCCCCTTTTGGGGGGGGGGGGGCTTCTTTTTTTCTTTTTTTTGCTTTTGAGGGCGAAAATGCTGTATTAATGATGATCATCACACTTCTGTTTATTTACAACTCAATGATTACAACTCGATACTAGAACAAGATATGACTCTATATGAATGCCTCCGGCGGTGTGTCGGGATGTGCAATGACTCATGAGTGACATGTATGAAAAATTATGAACGGTGGCTTTGCCATAAATACAATGTCAACTACATGATCATGCAAGGCAATATGACAATGATGATGCGTGTCATAATAAACGAAACGGTGGAAAGTTGCATGGCAATATATCTCGAAATGGCTATGGAAATGCCATAATAGATAGGTATGGTGGCTGTTTTGAGGAAGATATAAGGAGGTTTATGTGTAATAGAGTGTATCATATCACGGGATTTGGATGCACCGGCGAAGTTTGCACCAACTCTCAAGGTGAGAAAGGGCAATGCACGGTACCAAAGAGGCTAGCAATGCTGGAAGGATGAGAGTGCGTATAATCCATGGACTCAACATTAGTCATAAAGAACTCACATACTTATTGCAAAAATCTACAAGTCATCAAAAACCAAGTATTACGCATGCTCCTAGGGGGATAGATTGGTAGGAAAAGACCATCGCTTGTCCCCGACCGCCACTCATTAGGAAGACAATCAAATAACACCTCATGTTTCAAATTTGTTACACAATGTTTACCATATGTGCATGCTACGGGACTTGCAAACTTCAACACAAGTATTTCTCAAATTCACAACTACTCAACTAGCACAACTTTGATATCACTATCTCCATATCTCAAAACAATCATCAAGTATCAAACTTCTCTTAATATTCAATGCACTTATATAAAAGTTTTTATTATGCCTAAAAGCAAATTTCCATGTTGTTCTAAAGGACTCTCAAAATAATATAAGTGAAGCATGAGAGATCAATTACTTCTATAAAATAAAACCACTGCCGTGCTCTAAAAGATATAAGTGAAGCACTAGAGCAAAAACTATATAGCTCAAAAGATATAAGTGAAGCACATAGAGTATTCAATAAATTTCAAATCATGTGAGTCTCTCTCAAAAGGTGTGTATAGCAAGGATGATTGTGGTAAACTAAAAATCAAAGACTCAAATCATACAGGACGCTCCAAGCAAAACACATATCATGTGGTGAATAAAAATATAGCTCCAAGTAAAGTTACCGATGGACGAGGATGAAAGAGGAGATGCCTTCCGGGGCATCCCCAAGCTTAGGCTTTTTGGTGTACTTGAATTTTACCTTGGGTTGCCATGGGAATCCCCAAGCTTAGGCTCTTGCCATTCCTTGTTCCATAATTCATCAAATCTTTACCCAAAACTTGAAAACTTCACAACACAAAACTTAAATAGAAAATCTCGTGAGCACAGTTAGTGAATGGAAACAAAACACCACTTCAAGGTACTGTAATGAACTCATTCTTTATTTATATTGGTGTTAAACCTACTGTATTTTAATTTCTCTATGGTTTATAAACTCTTTTACTAGCCATAGATTCATCCAAATAAGCAAACAACACAAGAAAAACAGAATCTGTCAAAAACAGAACAGTCTATAGTAATCTGTACCTAACGCAACTTCTGGAACCCCAAAGATTCTAAAATAAATTGCTGGGCGTGAGGAATTTATCTGTTAATCATCTTCAAAAAAATTAACTAAATATCACTTTTTAAATAAAAATGGCAGCAATTCTCGTGAGCGCTAAAGTTTCCGTTTTTTACAGCAAGATCAAAAAGACTTTCCCCAAGTCTTCCCAACGATTATACTTGGCACAAACACTAACTAAACACAAAAAAACACAAACAAAACAGAGGCTAGATATATTATTATTACTAAACAGGAGCAAAAAGAAAGGAATAAAAATAAAATTGGGTTTCCTCCCAACAAGCGCTATCGTTTAACGCCCCTAACTAGGCATAAAAGCAAGGATAGATCTAGGTATTCCCATCTTTAATAGGCAACCATAAGTGGCTCTCATAATAGATTCATATGGTAATTTAATTTTCTTTCTAGGGAAATGTTCCATGCCTTTCCTTAGCGAAAATTGGAATATAATATTCCCTTCCTTCATATCAATAATTGCTCTAATCATTCTAAGGAAAGGTCTACCAAGAATAATACGACATGAAGGATTGCAATCTATATCAAGAACAATGAAATCTACAGGCACATAGTTCCTATTTGCAACAATAAGAACATCATTAATTCTTCCCATAGGTTTCTTAATAGTGGAATCTGCAAGGTGCAAGTTTAAAGAACAATCATCAAAATCACGGAAACCTAGCAAATCACACAAAGTTTTTGGAATCGTGGAAACACTAGCACCCAAATCACACAAAGCATAGCACTCATGATCTTAAATTTTAATTTTTATTGTAGGTACCCACTCATCATAGAGTTTTCTAGGGATATAAACTTCCAACTCAAGTTTTTTCTTCATAAGATTGCATCAAAGCATCAACGATATGTTTAGTAAAAGCTTTATTTTGACTATAAGCATGAGGAGAATTTAGCATGGATTGCAACAAGGAAATAAAATCTATCAAATAGCAATTATCATAATTAAATTCCACAAAATCCAAAATAGTGGGTTCATTGATATCTAAAGTTTTGACCTCTTCAAGCCCATTTTTACCAATTTTTGTATCAAGATTTAAAAACTCTGAATTTTTGGAACGCCTTCTAGGTAAAGGTGGCTCATCTTCAGTCCCATGATTATCAAGATTCATATTACAAAACAAAGATCTAATAGGAGACACATCAATAACTTTTAGATCTTCATCTTTATTTTTATAGAAACTAGAAGAACACGCTTTCACAAAGCAATCTTTCTTAGCACGCATCCTAGCGGTTTTTTCTTTGCACTCATCAATGGAAATTCTCATGGCTTTGAGAGACTCATTGATATCATGCTTAGGTGGAATAGATATAAGTTTCAAAGAATCAACATCAAGAGAAATTCTATCAACGTTCCTAGCCAATTCATCAACCTTAAGCAATTTTTCTTCAAGCAAAGCATTGAAATTCTTTTGCGAATTCATAAACTCTTTAACACTAGTCTCAAATTCCGATTGAATATTATTAAAATTTACATAGGAATTCTTGTAGGAATTACCATAATTATTAGAGGAATTACTAGGAAACGGTCTAGAATTAAAGTTACCTCTATACGCGTTGTTACCAAAATTGTTCCTACCAACAAAATTTACATCCATAGATTCATTATTATTATCAATCAAAGTAGACAAAGGCATATCACTAGGATCAGTAGGAGCACTCTTATTAGCAAACAATTTCATAAGTTCATCCATTTTTTCCACTCAAAAAATTAATTTCTTCTATCGCATGCACTTTTTTATTAGTAGATCTTTTGGTGT
Source organism: Triticum aestivum (assembly GCF_018294505.1). Classification (NCBI taxonomy): domain Eukaryota; kingdom Viridiplantae; phylum Streptophyta; class Magnoliopsida; order Poales; family Poaceae; genus Triticum; species Triticum aestivum. The sequence goes on along the minus strand of NC_057812.1, from coordinate 352,656,548 downwards.
GCCATTGAGAATAATTAACCATAATATTATCTAGGAGTTTAGTAGCTTCTCCTAAAGTGATTTCCATAAAAGTGCCTCCCACGGCCGAATCTAAAAGATTTCTAGAAGCAAAATTCAATCCGGCATAAAAAATTTGTATAATCATTCAAAGATTCAAACCATGTGTAGGGCAATTACGTATCATTAATTTCATCCTCTCCCAAGCTTGTGCAACATGTTCATGATCAAGTTGCTTAAAATTCATAATATCGTTTCTAAGAGAGATGATTTTAGCAAGAGAAAAATACTTAGAGATAAAACCATCTTTGCACTTATTCCATGAATCAATACTATTTTTAGGCAAAGACGAAAACCAAGCTTTAGCACGATCTCTAAGCGAAAACGGAAATAGTTTAAGTTTAACAATATCATTATCCACATCTTTCTTCTTTTGCATATCACACAAATCAACAAAGTTGTTTAGATGGGTAGCGGCATCCTCACTAGGAAGGCCGCCGAATTGATCTTTCATGACAAGATTCAACAAAACAGCATTAATTTCACAAGATTCAGCATCAGTAAGAGGAGCAATCGGAGTGCTAAGAAAATCATTGTTGTTGGTATTGGCAAAGTCACACAATTTAGTATTGTCTTGAGCCATCGTGACAAGCAAGCAATCCAACACACAAGCAAACAAGAAGCAGGCGAAAAGGAGGCGAACAAAAAGAGAGGGTGAATAAAACGGCAAGGGTGAAGTGGGGGAGAGGAAAACGAGAGGCAAATGGCAAATAATGTAATGCGAGGGATAAGAGTTTGTGATGGGTACTTGGTATGTCTTGACTTGTGCGTAGACTCCGGCAACGATGCCAAAAATGGCTCGTTGTCGGGAGTCAAATCTTGACTTGACTTGGCGCGAATCTCCCCGGCAACGGCGCCAGAAATCCTTCTTGCTACCTCTTGAGCACTGCGTTGGTTTTCCCTTGAAGAGGAAAGGGTGATGTAGAAAAGTAGCGTAAGTATTTCCCTCAGTTTTTGAGGACTAAGGTATCAATCCAGTAGGAGATCACGCTCGAGTCCCACGCACCTACACAAACAAATAAGAACCTCGCAACCAATGTGATAAAGGGGTTGTCAATCCCTTCACAGTCACTTACGAGAGTGAGATCTGATAGATATGATAAGATAATATTTTTGGTATTTTTATGATAAAAGAGAAATAAAGATGCAAAGTAAAATAAATGACAATAGAAATAACTAAGTGTTGAAAGATTAATATGATGGAAGATAGACCCGGGGGCCATAGGTTTCACTAGTGGCTTCTCTCAAGAGCATAAGTATTATGGTGGGTAAACGAATTACTGCCGAGTAATTGATAGAATTGAGCATAGTTATGAGAATATCTAGGTATGATCATGTATATAGGCATCACGTCCGAGACAAGTAGACCGAAACGATTCTGCATCTACTACTATTACTTCACACATCGACTGCTATCCAGCATGCATCTAGAGTATTAAGTTCATAAGAACAGAGTAATTGTAGCGACCAGACCTCAAACAGTCCGATCTATGTGCATCAGAGTCATCCCTGGATCGGTAATGCTGACACATAGAGTACTTGAGGATTTATAACACAGTACAAATCACACACTTATTACATCGAATGTCTCAAAAGAGAACATAGGACAATAAATATGGCTTAAGGTCATCTAAATCGATAACAGCGGAAGGCTTAGAAGATAACGTGAGTCCATCAACTCCTACGGCATCACTGAGTGAAAGACAATGACCTATGGCTCCTTACTCGTCGTCTGAAAAGTCTGCAACATGATACGTTGCAGCCCGAAACGGGTCAGCACATGGAATTTGCTGGCAATGTAACACAACAGAAAAATGAACAGAATAACGGCTATCACTACATGCATATTGTAACACCCTCGATGCGACTATATCTCCCACGTGTCGAGGCACGACTTAGAGGCATAATCGCATTGAAGGCATATGTCGCAAGTTAGGCAATCTTCACAACATCCCATGTAATATGAATAATAAAGGGGAGATAACATAGTTGGCTTACACTCGCCACGTCAAACAGGTACATAAATAACATTACATCATCCAAACACTCATGGCCCGACTACGGCGCCAAAATAAAAGAGAGCCCAACATGCGACACGGTCCCAATCACCCCCAACTGGGCACCACTACTGATCATCTGGAAAGGAAATATAGTAACGTTGAGAGTCCTCGTCGAACTCCCACTTGAGCTCATACGCGTCTGCTAGAGCGGAATCATCGGGCCCTGCATCTGGTGTAATAGTAATCTGTGAGGCACAGGGACTCAGCAATCTCGCACCCTCGTGATCAAGACTATTTAAGCTTATAGGTAAGGCAAGGTAAAAATATATGTGGAGCTGCAGCAAGCGACTAGCAAATATGGTGGCTAACTTATTCTCAAAAGAGAGCGAGAAGAGGAGGCAAAGCGTGAGCGAGAATCTAGAGAACAACCTGCGCAAACATTAATCCAACTCCGTGCCCACTTCCCGGACTCCGTCGAGAAGAGGCCATCACGGTAACGCACTCAGTTGATTCATTTTAAATAAGTTAAGGTTCAAGTTATCTACAATCGGACATTAACAAATTCCCATCTGCCCATAACCGCGGGCACGACTTTCGAAAGTTCAAATCCCTGCAGGGGAGTCCCAACTTAGCCCATGACAAGCTCTCATGGTCAACGAAGGAATAGACCTCCTCCCAAGACGTTCCGATCAGACTCGGTATCTCGGTTCTTCAAGACAACTCCGACAATGGTAAAACAAGTCCAGCAACACCACCCGCTGTGTCGACAAATCCCGATAGGAGCTGCACATATCTCGTTCTCAGTGCACACCGGATAAGCTAAGAGTACGGGAGCCAACGTAACCCAAGTTTCCAAGGGACGGCCCCGCATGGTGCTCTAGGTTGGACCAAATCTCAGAGGAGCACTAGCCCAGGGGGGTTTAAAATAAGATGACCCTTGAGTCCGCGAAACCCAAGGGAAAAGAGGCTAGGTGGCGAATGGTAAAACCAAGGTTGGGCATTGCTGGAAAAGCTTTAATCAAGGCGAAATATCAAGGGGTTCTCATTATAACCCAACCGCGTTAGGAACGCAAAATCCGGGAACATAACACCGATATGATGGAAAACTAGGGCGGCAAGAGTGGAACAAAACACTAGGCGAGAGGCCGAGCCTTCCACCCTTTACCAAGTATATAGATGCATTAAGATAACAAGATAATATAATGATATCCCAACAAGTAAATAAATGTTCCACCAAGGAACGGCCTCCAATCTTCACCTGCAACTAGCAACGCTATAAGAGGGGCTGAGCAAAGCGGTAACATAGCCAACCAACGGTTTGCTAGGACAAGGTGGGTTAGAGGTTTGACATGGCATTTTGGGAGGCTTGAAAGAAAGTGGTAGGCATCGTAGCATTGGCATAGCAAAGAAGCGGGCAAACTAGCATAGCAAAGATAGTAGTGATTTCGAGGGTATGATCATCTTGCCTGCACAGCTGTTAGAGTTGACTGGATCCTCGAAAACAAACTCAACGGGCTCCTCGTTAGCGAACTCGTCTTCCGGCTCTACCCAAACAAGACAAACAAGCAACAAGGACACAATCAACCACGTGCAAACTCAAACAACACGAAGCAAAGATGATATGCTATGCGGGATGCGATGCGGGATGCAAAATGCAAGATATGACAGGAAATGCATGAACCTGGCCTCAACTTGGAAATCCAAGTGTGCCGCTGGAAAGATGAGATGAAATCGCTTGAAAACGATATAAAGAACGCCGAAATCGGAGTTACGGTTTGAAAATGGCAAGCGATTCAAATATGACGTCGGTCTGCGATTTACAGCAAGTAGCCAACTAAATGCAATGAGATGAACATGCTACAGCACCCAAACAAGACAACAAAATACATGGCAGGGATTCATTCAAGATGCTTGACAAAAGTCTAGCACTGAGCTACGGCCAAATCATCCATTAATAGGTTTAAACAAGCATGGCAAAAATGCATATGACAAACAGATCTCAGACTTAGTGAAATTAACACTAGTCTGGAATTTCAGATCAGGTAGCCCACTTCGGAGCAACAAAACTACATGCTACAGGACCTGAACATGACAAAGTAAAGCATGGCATGGAGCTACTCAAAGAGCTTAACAAAAGTACCTTAGTGACCTTGAGCCAAAAGGGATCAGAAAATACAATTGCAAGCATGTGAACATAGCAAAAACATAATCAATTTTTAGACTGTGAAAACTGGAGCATGCTGAAACATAACTCAAGTAGGCATGATTACGAGCTCGATGCTCTCACCACAGCGCAAGTCATGGAAAGACAAGCATACATCCGTCAAGAAGGCACAAAATGCAAGCTATACATGGCAAGAACAATAGCATAGCATGCACGGATCAACTACAACATCATCGGCAAAATTGCAAACAAGTTGACAATCTGCCCAGATTCACAAAGTAGCAAAAGTAGAGCTCGATTGACTCAGGCTAGGTTGCTCCATAATTGCAAACAAAGACATGGATCGATAGAGCACTAGAATATTAACAAAACATCCTTACTGATCATCCTCAAAAGAGGCACGGATCACTACGAAACAATATGAACATATGACAACATGAGATAAACAGCTCAAGGACTTAGTGGAATTGCTAAGTCCCTGAAAACAGAATTAACAAGTGCACCACTTTGCAAGCTTGCACTAGTCACCACACACATCACAAAAATACATGGGTTGCATATCTGGAAAGATGACAAAACCCTTAACAAAACATATGTAGAGCATCAGGGCATAACATGCACGGATTAATCAGGGCAAAAATGACAAAAACCTAAATGGAGTAGCAGATCTGACAAATATCTCAAGTAGCCCTCTTCTAACAGCATTTCGGGCATCAAGATGAGCTCAAATAAAAATGATGCAATGGAATGAAATGATGTACTTTCTGAGATGAACATTTTGATATGCTATATGCATGAATCGGAGCTACGGATGCAAAGTTACGAGGCCACGAACATGAGCATATGGATCTGCAATTTCGGGACTTAGACGAAAAAATCTCCCCGAGATCTAGGGTTTACTGTTCACGGCACGTGAACCGAGAACTCCGGCGAGGGTTGACTTGCTCCGGCGAGGTCGCAAAAACGGCGGGGAGGAGAGGGAGAGTTGGATCCGGCCGGACACGGGCCGGATCTGGCGGCCGGCGGCGATGCGGCAGCGGCGGGGCGGCGGCGCGGCATGGGCGAGCTGTGCGGGGCGGCGCGGCGGCGAAGCGGCAGCGGCGGGGCGGCGGCGGATGGCGGCGGGCGCGGGCGCGGCGCCGTGGAGGAGAGGGCGTGGGCGGCGGTGCGGCGATGGGCCGGGAGGGCCGGCTCCGGGTTCTCGCGGCCCGCAGTGGGAGGCGGCGGTGGCGGACACATGGCGGGCGTGGAGTGGCTGGCGGCGGCGGCGGGATTCGTCCGGTGGAAAACGGACGTGTCCGGCGCGGTGCGAGCGGATTTTTAGGGTTTCGGGGGGAGAGGAAGATCCGGATTCAGAGGGGTCTTTAAATAGGCATAGAGGAAGTTAGGAGAGTCCAAATGAGGTGGGCCACGTGATCGTGATTGAACGATCTAGATGATGGAGCAGATTTAGGTGGGTTTTGGGCCAAATTGGAGGGGTGTTGGGCTGCAACACACATGAGGCCTTTTCGGTCCCTCGGTTAACCGTTGGAGTATCAAACGAAGTCCAAATGATACGAAACTTGACAGGCGGTCTACCGGTAGTAAACCAAGGCCGCTTGGCAAGTCTCGGTCCAATCCGGAAATGTTTAATCCCCACACACGAAAGAAGGCTAGAAATGACCACCGGAGGAGAACGGAGCGCCGGAATGCAAAACGGACAACGGGGAAAATGCTCGAATGCATGAGACGAACATGTATGCAAATGCAATGCACATGATGACATGATATGCGATGCATGAAAACGATAATAACACACGGAGACAAAGACCCGAACCCAAGAAAATAAATAACTTAACGCCGGAAACGGCAAGAGTTGGAGTACAAATTGGGAAAGTTACATCCGGGGTGTTACAACACTCCACCACTACGAAAGGATCTCGTCCCGAGATCTAGGACTGAAAGAACACCGGGTACTCAGAACGGAGGTGATCCTCGCGTTCCCAGGTAGCTTCACGGTCGGAATGGTGTGACCACTTGACTTTGAGAAATTTAATTGACTTGTTGCGAGTCTCGCGTTCAGTCTCTTCAAGAATAGCAACTGGGTGCTCACGATAAGAGAGATCTTCTTGGAGCTCAATGTCCTCGAAGTTGACGGTGCGGTCAGGAGTCTTGAAGCACTTTCGAAGCTGAGAGACATGGAACACGTCATGAACATTTGCAAAGTTTGAAGGAAGCTCGAGTTGATAGGCGAGGTCGCCTCTCTTGCTGACAATCTTGAAAGGTCCCACGTATCTAGGGGCAAGCTTCCCTTTGATACCGAAGCGACGAGTACCTTTCATAGGAGAGACGCGGAGGTAAACATGATATCCGATCTCGAAAGCCAAATCACGGTGCTTACTATCATAGTAACTCTTCTGACGGGATTGGGCTGCTTTGAGGTTATCTCAATGACTTTGCACATTTCCTCTGCCTCTGTGATTAAGTCATTACCCAAAAGCTGACGTTCACCGGTTTCAGACCAGTTGAGAGGGGTACAGCACTTCCTGCCATACAGAATTTCGAACGGGGCCTTGCCCGAACTTGCTTGAAAACTGTTGTTGTAGGAGAATTCAGCATAAGGAAGACAATCCTCCCACTTCATGCCGAAGGAGATCACACAAGCCCTGAGCATATCTTCAAGAATCTGGTTGACACGCTCGACTTGACCGCTAGTTTGAGGATGGAAAGCTGTGCTGAAGCGGATGTTGGTGCCCATGGCCTTCTGAAAAGAATCCCAAAACTTGGATGTAAAGATGCTGCCACGGTCTGAAGAGATCACTTGTGGAATACCGTGCAGAGAGACAGTACGAGAGGTATAGAGTTCCGCCAATTGAGCTGCAGTGATCGACTCTTTGATAGGCAGAAAGTGAGCCACTTTGGTGAGTTTGTCGATGACAACGAATATAGCATCATTGCCATGCTTGGACTTTGGAAACCCAGTCACGAAGTCCATTTCAATGTGGTCAAACTTCCATTCTGGAATGGCAAGAGGTTGGAGGAGACCAGCTGGCCTTTGGTGTTCTGCCTTCACTCTTCTGCAGACATCACATTCATTCACGAATTGAGCAATCTCGCGCTTCATTCGAGTCCACCAATAAGCTTGCTTAAGGTCCTGATACATCTTCGTGCTCCCAGGGTGGATGGAGAGAAGAGAATTGTGAGCCTCGTTCAAGATCACTTTACGGAGGTCACCTTTGGGTACAACAATACGATCCTCGAAAAAGAGAGTGTCCTTGTCATCAAGGCGGTAGCACTTGTACTTGGACTGACTCTTGGCAATCCCAATCTTCACCTTTTTCACCATAGCATCAAGAAGCTGGGCTTGGCAAATCTGATCTTCCAAGGTAGGAGAGACTTGAAGGTTGGCGTGGAAACCTTGGGGAACAACTTGCAGATTAAGTTTGCGGAAAGCTTCACAAAGCTCGGGTTGATAAGGCTTAAGAATCAGACTGTTGCAGTAAGCCTTTCTGCTCAATGCGTCAGCAATCACATTGGCCTTGCCTGGAGTATACTCAATACTCGGATTATACTCTTGAATCATTTCGACCCATCTCGTTTGCCTGAGGTTGAGATTAGTCTGAGTGAAGATGTACTTGAGACTCTTGTGATCAGTAAAAATGTCCACTTTTCCTCCCAATAGAAGATGTCTCCAAGTCAAAAGAGCATGCACAACTGCCGCCAACTCGAGATCATGAGTGGGGTAGTTCTTCTCATTAGGCTTCAACTGGCGAGAGGTATAAGCAACAACTTTCTTCTCTTGCATCAATACTGCGCCAAGACCTTGGAGAGAGGCATCACAAAAGACCTCGTACGACTTGGATTCATCAGGCGGAGTCAGAACTGGAGCAGTGATCAATTTCTTTTCAAAGTGTTGAAAGCAATGTCACACTCCGGAGACCAAATGTACTTGACGTGCTTCTGAAGAAGATTAGAGAGAGGCTTCGCGATCTTAGAAAAGTTTTCAACGAATCTTCGACAATAGCTTGCGAGACCGAGGAAGCTACGGAGTTGCTTCACGTTCTGAGAAGGTTCCCAATTCACAATTGCAGACACCTTCTCAGGATTCACGGCAATACCCTTGGCAGAGATGATATGACCAAGGTAAAGAACCTCATCAAGCCAAAATTCACACTTGGAGAACTTGGCGTAGAACTGATGTTCCCTGAGCTTATCGAGTACCAAACGCAAGTGCTTGGTATGATCTTCCTTGTTCTTCGAGAAAACCAGAATGTCGTCGAGATAGACCAAAACGAAGTCATTGGTGTAGGCGTTGAAGATGAAGTTCATCATGCGAGAGAACGTCGGAGGAGCGTTGACGAGGCCAAAAGACATGACAGTGTATTCATAAGAACCAAAACTTGTCTTGAAAGCCGTCCTGGGAATATCTTGCTCACGAATACGAATCTGATGATAGCCCATACGGAGATCAAGCTTTGAGAATACTTGGGCACCTTTGAGTTGTTTGAACAGCTCTTTGATGTTGGGAAGTGGATATTTGTTATTTATGGTCTTCTTGTTCACTGGACGGTAATCAACACAAAGTCGGTCCGTTCCATCCTTCTTCTTCACAAAAAGAACACCACAACCCCACGGAGAAGAACTTGGCCGGATAAGACCCATTTTCTCTTGAATATTGAGTTGCTTCTTCAGCTCCTTCAACTCTTCAGGTCCGAGCTTGTAAGGACGTTTGCACACAGGTTCCATGCCAGGCTCAAGATCAATAACAAATTCAACTGGCCGGTGCGGAGGCATTCCTGGAAGCTCTTCTGGAAAGACGTCTTGATATTCGCAAACGACTGGAATTTGCGAGATGGCATCGAGTTCACCCCTTTCATTGAGGGAAAACAGACGGATGGTATCATCATTCACGGCAAAGACAATTACATTCTCAGACGAATGAGTCAATTGAATCTGCCTGGCTGCACAATCAAGATGAGCCTTGTGCTTAGAAAGTCAATCCATCCCGAGAGTAAGATCAATATCCGAGTTACCAAGAACCATTGGAGAAGCCAGAAACTTGAAGTCACCCAACATGATAGAAACATCCGGGACTATTGAAGTAGCCATCATAGACTTAGCCGGAGAAACCACTCCCATAGGTTTACCCAATATTTGCGAAACGAAGTCATGCTTGGAAACAAATGATCTTGACATGAAACAATGCGATGCACCAGTGTCAAAAAGAACTTTTGCAGGAATAGAGTTAACTGGAAAGTTACCCATGATGACATCTGATGATTCCTCTGCCTGAGCTGCATTCATCAAGTTGACCTTGGCGTGCTTGGGGTTATGCTTGACCACAGCTGTACTTGCCGATCTGACAGGAGGAGGAGGAGGAGGAGGAGGAGGAAGACGCCTCTGGTTGAAACACTTGTTGGCATAGTGACCCTTCTGTTGGCACTTGTTGCACGTGACCTATGAAAGCGGACGGTGATATGGAGCACTCGATTTTGGAGCTTGAGACGAAGTCTTGTTCTGGAAGCCAGGGTTGGGTGGCTGGAAAGAACCACTGCCACCTTTGCTCTTCTGCTGATACGGCTGACGGAACAGAGGAGGAGGAAGCCAATACTTCTGCTGCTTGGCCACTTGAGTAGAGGAAGAAGGAGTAGCATCTCTGACTCGCTTCTTGGAAGCATGACACCTCAACTGAGCAGCCTCTTGCTTCAGTGCCATGTTGTAGAACTCATCGTATCTCAAGGGCTCGAAGAGAACAAGAGCTAGCTGAATTTCTTCTCTGAGACCACCCCTGAACTGGTATATCATGCTCTTCTCATCAAGCACGTCTTGCTTGGCAAAGCGGGCGAGCTTCTGAAACAACTTGTTGTAGTCATAGACAGACAAAGAGCCTTGCTTCAGGTTGCGGAATTCCTCACGCTTACTTTCAACCACGCTCTGGGGAATATGATGAGCTCGAAAATCTCGAAGGAAATCATCCCAAGTGATAACACGTCCACCTCTGGAATCCTTATACTGCTGGAACCATTCTGCAGCTTGATCTTTGAGTTGGAAGGAAGCGAACTTAACAAAGTCCTCAGGCCTGACATTACTGCACTCGAAATGCTTGCACAGATCCACTAGCCAATCATCAGCATCGGTTGCCTCAACACAATTGCTGAAAGTCTTTGGCCCGTTAGCAAGGAACTGGTTGAGTGTAGCAAAGTGATTCTGATTGCTGCCTTGATTCCCTTGGTTGCCTTGATTGCGCTCTTGAAGAATTTGCATGATCAATTGTGTGTTTGCATTGGTTGCGGCCATCACAGCTTGTCATGCCTCCGGAGGAGGTGGAGGTGGTGGCGGATTAGGATTCGGAGTCGTGCGCGTTGGAGGAGCCATCCTGAAGAGGTTGACCACCATTAGCACATTGATAGACAAATATTGAAGCTGGATCCAACGGAATGAAAATTGCAACATATCATCTTCACATCCGAACAAAATGAACGAATGCATTCCTCTTGAAATGGTCACATATCCATAAATTGAGAAGCCAGGTAGAATTAAGGTAGAGAAATAAATCAACAAGGTACGGATCAAGAACGAATAATCAGTAAGAAATCCCAATCTCAAACCAATATCCGTGGAAGAAGAACTAGAGCTACAAGAATTCCCACCTATGAAACTCCCGAACCTTTCCGGTTATGCAATCAGGTGTTGGGGATACAGGGGAAGCATAATATCTCACCCAAATCTAGCAAATCCTACATCCAGCTGTATCCATCCTTCAACACATAACCAAGAAACCTTCGGAAACCATCTACCTCAACCTTCGAAAAGCATCTGTTATACAAGTTAAGGCGATACTCCCGAACTCCCGCCCCAGTACTGGGTGGCATCGAGGTTATCTCACCAACGAACTGCATAAAAGAGATTTTCAATGTCGGCGTACTAAACTCAGGTATTCCAGAACTGCAACGATAAAATTATGATGACAACACCTCAGAGCTCAACTCCCCGGGACACTTCCACTAAACCCCTGACAGGAGGCACCAAGTCAATGTTCTCATCATAAAACCATCGGAACGATTCCAAGATACCCGCGTGATCCTAAAAAAAATTTAGTGAAATTTGAGAAGAGAAGAGCCAAAACTCTACGTCAGGATGCCTTACCAGAGCGATGAGGTGACTGGGAAGTAAAAAGAATTCCTAACTCTCCGATATATAATTCCTAGATGACTCAAAACATTTTTCTAGACACAACTCGGCCACTAATAACGATCAAGCAATGGGGCTCCTAAGGTTGGGGAAGGCTCTGATTACCAACTTGTAACACCCTCGATGCGACTATATCTCCCACGTGTCGAGGCACGACTTAGAGGCATAATCGCATTGAAGGCATATGTCGCAAGTTAGGCAATCTTCACAACATCCCATGTAATATGAATAATAAAGGGGAGATAACATAGTTGGCTTACACTCGCCACGTCAAACAGGTACATAAATAACATTACATCATCCAAACACTCATGGCCCGACTACGGTGCCAAAATAAAAGAGAGCCCAACATGCGGCACGGTCCCAATCACCCCCAACTGGGCACCACTACTGATCATCTAGAAAGGAAATATAGTAACGTTGAGAGTCCTCGTCGAACTCCCACTTGAGCTCATACGCGTCTGCTGGAGAGGAATCATCGGGCCCTGCATCTGGTGTAATAGTAATCTGTGAGCCATAGGGACTCAGCAATCTCGCACCCTTGCGATCAAGACTATTTAAGCTTATAGGTAAGGCAAGGTAAAAATATATGTGGAGCTGCAGCAAGCGACTAGCAAATATGGTGGCTAACTTATTCGCAAAAGAGAGCGAGAAGAGGAGGCAAAGCGCGAGCGAGAATCTAGAGAACAACCTGCGCAAACATTACTCCAACACCGTGTTCACTTCCCGGACTCCGCCGAGAAGAGGCCATCACGGTAACACACTCAGTTGATTCATTTTAAATAAGTTAAGGTTCAAGTTATCTACAACCGGACATTAACAAATTCCCATCTGCCCATAATCGCGGGCACGGCTTTCAAAAGTTCAAATCCCTGCAGGGGAGTCCCAACTTAGCCCATGACAAGCTCTCACAGTCAACGAAGGAATATACCTCCTCCCAAGACGTTCTGATCATACTCGGTATCTCGGTTCTTCAAGACAACTCCGACAATGATAAAACAAGTCCAGCAACACCACCCGCTGTGCCGACAAATCCCGATAGAAGCTGCACATATCTCGTTCTCAGGGCACACCAGATAAGCTAAGCGTACGGGAGCCAACGTAACCCAAGTTGCCAAGGGACGGCCCCGCACGGTGCTCTAGGTTGGACCAACACTCAGAGGAGCACTGGCCCAGGGGGGTTTAAAATAAGATGACCCTTGAGTCCGCGAAACCCAAGGGAAAAGGCTAGGTGGAAAATGGTAAAACTAAGGTTGGGCATTGCTGGAGGAGTTTTATTCAAGGCGGACTGTCAAGGGGTTCCCATTATAACCCAACCGCGTAAGGAACGCAAAATCCGGGAACATAACACCGATATGACGGAAAACTAGGGCGGCAAGAGTGGAACAAAACACTAGGCGAGAGGCCGAGCCTTCCACCCTTTACCAAGTATATAGATGCATTAAGATAACAAGATAATATAATGATATCCCAACAAGTAAATAAATGTTCCACCAAGGAACGGCCTCCAATCTTCACCTGCAACTAGCAACGCTATAAAAGGGGCTGAGCAAAACGGTAACATAGCCAATCAACGGTTTGCTAGGACAAGGTGGGTTAGAGGTTTGACATGGCATTTTGGGAGGCTTGAAAGAAAGTGGTAGGCATCGTAGCATTGGCATAGCAAAGAAGCGGGCAAACTAGCATAGCAAAGATAGTAGTGATTTCGAGGGTATGATCATCTTGCCTGCACAGCTGTCAGAGTTGACTGGATCCTCGAAAACAAACTCAATGGGCTCCTCGTTAGCGAACTCGTCTCCCGGCTCTACCCAAACAAGACAAACAAGCAACAAGGACACAATCAACCACGTGCAAACTCAAACAACACGAAGCAAAGATGATATGCTATGCGGGATGCGATGCGGGATGCAAAATGCAAGATATGACAGAAAATGCATGAACCTGGCCTCAACCTGGAAATCCTAGTGTGCCACTGGAAAGATGAGATGAAATTGCTTGAAAACGATATAAAGAACGTCGGAATCGGAGTTACGGTTTGGAAATGGCAAGCGATTCAAATATGACATCGGTCTGCGATTTACAGCAAGTAGCCAACTAAATGCAATGAGATGAACATGCTACAGCACCCAAACAAGACAACAAAATACATGGAAGGGATTCATTCAAGATGCTTGACAAAAGTCTAGCACTTAGCTACGGCCAAATCATCCATTAACAGGTTCAAACAAGCATGGAAAAAATGCATATGACAGACAGATCTCAGACTTAGTGAAATTAACACTAGTCTGGAATTTCAGGTTAGGTAGCCCACTTCGGAGCAACAAAACTACATTCTACAGGACCTGAACATGACAAAGTAAAGCATGGCATGGAGCTACTCAAAGAGCTTAACAAAAGTCCCTTAGTGACCGTGAGCCAAAAGGGATCAGAAAATACAATTGCAAGCATGTGAACATAGCAAAAACATAATCAGTTTTTAGACTTAGCGAAAACTGGAGCATGCTGAAACATAATTCAAGTAGGCATGATTACGAGCTCGATGCTCTCACCACAGGGCAAGTCATGGCAAGACAAGCATACATCCATCAAGAAGGCACAAAATGCAAGCTAGACATGGCAAGAACAATAGCATAGCATGCACGGATCAACTACAACATCATCGGCAAAATTGCAAACAAGTTGACAATCTGCCCAGATTCACAAAGTAGCAAAAGTAGAGCTCGATTGACTCAGGCTAGGTTGCTCCATAATTGCAAACAAAGACACGGATCGATAGAGCATTACAATATTAACAAAACATCCTTACTGATCATCCTCAAAAGAGGCACGGATCACTAGGAAACAACATGAACATATGATAACATGAGATAAACAGCTCAAGGACTTAGTGGAATTGCTAAGTCCCTGAAAACAGAATTAACAAGCGCACCACTTTGCAAGCTTGCACTAGTCACCACACATATCACAAAAATACATGGGTTGCACCTTTAGAAAGATGACAAAACCCTTAACAAAACAAATGTAGAGCATCAGGGCATAACATGCACAGATTAATCAGGGCAAAAATGACAAAAAGCTAAATGGAGTAGCAGATCTGACAAATATCTCAAGTAGCCCTCTTCTAATAGCATTTCGGGCATCAAGATGAGCTCAAATAAAAATGATGCAATGGAATGAACTGATGTACTCTCCGAGACGAACATTTTGATATGCTATATGCATGAATCGGAGCTACGGGTGCAAAGTTACGAGGCCACGAACATGAGCATATGGATCTGCAATTTCGGGACTTAGACGAAAAAATCACCCCGAGATCTAGGGTTTACTGTTCACGGCACGCGAACCGAGAACTCCGGTGAGGGTTGACTTGCTCCGGCGAGGTCGCAAAAACGGCGGGGAGGAGAGGGAGAGTTGGATCCGGCCGGACCCGGGCCGGATCTGGCGGCGGCGGCCGGCGGCGATGCGGCAGCGGCGGGGCGGCGGCGCGGCGCGGGCGAGCTGCACGGGGCGGCGCGGCGGCGAAGCGGCAGAGACGGGGCGGCGGCGGATGGCGGCGGGCGCGGGCGCGGCGCCGTGGAGGAGAGGGCGGGCGGCGGTGCGGCGATGGGCCGGGAGGGCCGGCTCCGGGTTCCCGCGGCCCGCAGTGGGAGGCGGCGGCGGGGGACACGTGGCGGGCGTGGAGTGGCTGGCGGCGGTGGCGGGATTTGCCCGGTGGAAAACAGACATGTCCGGCGCGGTGCGAGCGGATTTTTAGGGTTTCGGGGGGAGAGGAAGATCCGGATTCAGAGGGGTCTTTAAATAGGCATAGAGGGAGCTAGGAGAGTCCAAATGAGGTGCGGTTTTCGGCCACGCGATCGTGATCGAACGATCTAGATGATGGAGCAGAGTTAGGTGGGTTTTTGGCCAAATTGGAGGGGTGTTGGGCTGCAACACACACGAGGCCTTTTCGGTCCCTCGGTTAACCGTTGGAGTATCAAACGAAGTCCAAATGATACGAAACTTGACAGGCGGTCTACCGGTAGTAAACCAAGGCCGCTTGGCAAGTCTCGGTCCAATCCGGAAATGTTTAATCCGCACACACGAAAGAAGGCTAGAAATGACCACCGAAGGAGAACGAAGCGCCGGAATGCAAAACGGACAACGGGGAAAATGCTCGAATGCATGAGACGAACACGTATGCAAATGCAATGCACATGATGACATGATATGCGATGCATGACAACGATAACAACACACGGAGACAAAGATCCTAATCACAGTGTTTAAGGATTGATCTAATTCAATAAAACTGGGTAGTAAAGAGGTATGATCAAAGTGTTACTTGCCTTGCTGATGATCCGCAAAACCTAGAGACTCGTAGTAGCACGCTTCGCACTCTGGGTACTCTATCGCAAACAAATAAGCATACAATAAGCACTCAACTAGAAGCACGGGTAAAACTCAAATAAGAAGATCTAACCAGAAAGTTCAACTTAAGAACTCCGGTTTGCAAAAAGAATCAAATCGAACGAAGCAACAAAACACAAACTGCAAAAGAAACAAGATCTGATTACTAATCTGAACTAAAGTCAAATTTTACTGTTTCAAAATCTTGTTCAAGTTGGTTAAACGGGAAGAGGGCTTCGAGACGAAGATCTATACGCTTGAATCGCCTAATTCCAACTAACGAGCGAAAAGATAAACTAAAACAAAAATCGGATCAGAAATCGCGATCCAAAATAATCGCGAAAAAACCTGAGAAAATGAAAAATTGACGAACAGGCTAACGTACGAACGTTTGTTGTCTGTGACTAACGGGCGAAAACCGTTCGTTAAAACGAACGTACGGACAAACGTCCGCTATTAAACCGAACCAAAAAAACCGATCTAAACCGATTAAAACAAAACCGAAACTAGGGTTTATAAAAAAACCGATCGGTTTCTAACAAAAAACCGGCAGCGGCTACCTCGGGTCTGGCGGGTTCGGCGACTCCGGCAGCGGCGCGGCTTGTGGCGGGGCGGCGGACGCGACGGCGGCGGCGCAAGGCGGGGCGACGGACGCGGCGGCGGCGGCGCAAGGCGGGGCGGCGGACGCGGCGGCGGCGGCGCAAGGTGGGGCGGCGGACGCGGTGGCGCGGCGGCAGCGGCGAGCAACGGCGAGCGGCGGCTACGAGGCGGCGGCGGCACGGCTCTGCTAGGGTTTCGGCGGGGCGGCGCTGGTGGGCTGCGGGGCTCGGGCTTTAAAGCCCCAGGCCGGTGAGTCCTAGTCGGGTACGACCCGGCTAGGTCGGTTAACCTTTTTTTTAAAAAAATCTAACGCGCTGAAAAACGAAAAAAAAAGAATACTAAACGGACTCCAAAAATCCATAAATAAATTTTCCCCGTGCTCTAAAAATCTATCGGGCAAGGTGAACATTTATTTGGGCCTCTAATGAAATTTTGAAAACGCACATTTTTCCTAATTCAAATAAAATAGCAATGAAAACTCCAAATAAAATCTTATTTGATTTTAATATTAAGTCTCCAATATTTCTTTATTTTGGGGAAGTGATTTTATCTCCTCTCTTTTATTTTTCATGAAAGAAATATTCGAAGAGAAAATAATTAAAAATCAAATGATCCTCTTTTCAAGATTTGAGAAAACTCAAATATGAAAATAACGAAATCCCCAACTCTCTCCGTGGGTCCTTGAGTTCCGTAGAATTTCCAAGGTTCAAACCAAAATGCAATAAAATATGATATGCAATGATGATCTAATGCATACCATTCCAAATTGGAAATTTGGAATGTTACAAACCTACCCCCCTTAAGATGAATCTTGCCCTCGAGATTCGGGTTGGCTAGAAAATAGGTGAGGGTGATCCTTCCGTAGGTCTTCCTCTTCGTTCCCAGGTGGCTTCATCCTCAGTATGGTGGCTCCACTGAACCTTACAAAACTTGATAACCTTGCTGTGTGTGACTCGGCTGGCAAAATCAAGAATCTTGACTGGTTTCTCCTCGTAGGTCAAGTCGCTATCCAACTGAATCGCTTCCAGTGGCAATGTATCTCTCGGAGGAATATCAGCCATCTCTGCGTGGCACTTCTTCAACTGAGAAACGTGGAACACATCGTGAACTTCTGACAATCCTTTGAGCAATTCCAACTTGTAAGCAACTTCTCCCATACGTTCCAAAACATGGTATGGTCCCACAAAACATGGTGCTAACTTTCCCTTAACTCCAAAGCGCTTCACTCCTCAAAGTGGTGATACACGAAGATACACTCTGTCTCCAACTTCGTGAACCCTCTCTTTGCGCTTAGAATCCGCTAACTCTTCTGCCTGGACTGGGCTACCTCGAGTCTATCGCGAATCAGCTTAACCTTCTCTTCAGACTCTTTAATCAAATCTGGTCCAAATAACTGACGGTCTCCAACTTCATCCCACAACTATGGTGTCCTACACCTCCTTCCGTACAATGCTTCGAAAGGGGCCATCTTCAGACTAGCTTGATAGCTGTTGTGTAAGAGAACCCTGTGTAAGGCAAATTGTCGTCCTAACTAGATCCATAGTCTAGTGCACAAGCTCTCAACATGTCCTCTAAAATCTGATTGACTCTCTCAGTCTGCCCATCTGTCTGCGGGTGAAAAGTTGTACTGAACTCTAGCCTGGTTCCCAGAGTCTCATGCAACTGATTCCAAAACTTTGAGGTAAACTGGGTTCCTCTATCTGATACAATGGTCCTTGGAACTCCATGCAGACATACGATCCTGGTCATGTATATCTTTGCCAACTTAGCACTTGTGTAAGTGGTCTTCACTGGGATGAAATGAGCTACCTTCGTCAAACGATCGACTACAACCCATATCGAGTCATAGCCTGAACGAGTCCTGGGTAATCCCGTGATAAAGTCCATGCCTAGTTTATCCCACTACCATTCGGGTATTGGCAATGGCTATAGCAATCCAGCTGGCTTCTGATGTTCTGCCTTCACTCTCTGACATACATCACAAACTGCTACATACTCCGCAATATCCTTCTTCATTCCGGCCCACCAGAATCTATCCTTCAAATCCAGATACATCTTGGTATTTTCTGGGTGAATCAAATACAACGAATCATGGGCCTCTTGTAGAATCAATTTCCTGATCTCCGGATCATTAGGCACATAAACGCGGTCCTCAAACCATAGGGCATCGTGCTCATCATCACGAAATCCCTTAGCTTTTCCTTTGCTCATTCTTTCCTTTATCTCAGCAATCTCCGTATCCGTCTTCTGGGCTTCCCTATTCTTATCCATCAAGGTAGACTGAATCTCCAATGCTGCTACATAATCGCTCGGAACTATTTCCAAACATAGCTCACGAAGATCATCCGCTAACTCCTTGGGTAACTCTCCGGTCATGAGTGTATTGACATGGCTCTTGTGGCTCAACGCATCGGCTACTATGTTAGCCTTTCCGGGATGATAATTCAACTTCATATCATAATCCTTAATGAGCTACAACCATCTCCTCTGTCTAAGATTCAACTCCTTCTGTGTGAAGATCTACTTCAAACTCTTGTGATCCGTGTACACCTCAAAATGGTTTCCGATGAGAAAATGTCTCCATGTCTTCAACGCATGCACTACGGCTGCTAACTCCAAATCATTGGTAGCATAATTCAACTTGTGGGGTTTGAGCTGTCGTGAGGCATATGAAACAACTCTTCCATCCTGCATAAGCACTGCTCGAAGTCCTCGACGAGAAGCGTCGCAATACACCTGGTAGTCCTTGGGTTGATCTGGAAGAATCAACACTGGAGCTGTAAACAAGCGTGTCTTCAACTCCTGGAAACTGGCCTCACATTCCTCAGTCCATTTGAACTTGGTGTCCTTCTTCAACAACTCCGTCATGGGCTTTGCAATCTTCGAGAAATTCTCGATGAACCTCCGGTAGTATCCTGCGAGTCCAAGAAAACTTCGGATCTCTCCAACTGACGTGGGTGCTTCCCAATTTGTGATAGTGATGACCTTGGTAGGGTCTACGGCTATTCCTTCTCTGGATATAACATGTCCGAGGAATCCAACTTCCTTCAACCAAAACTCACACTTGCAGAACTTGGCATATAGCTGATGTTCTCTGAGTTTACCAAGTACCAAACGCAAATGCTCCTTATGCTCCTCTTCATTCTTCGAGTTGACCAGAATATCATCAATGAACACCACGACGAACTTATCCAAAAACTCCATAAACACCTTGTTCATCATGTTCATGAAATAGGAAGGTGCGTTAGTCAGACCAAATGACATAACGGTACACTCATATAGCCCGTACCTTGTGGTAAAAGCTGTCTTGGGTATATCCTGCTCTCGAATCTTCAGCTGGTGGTACCCTGATCGCAGATCGATCTTGGAAAACACCTTAGCTCCTTGCAGCTGGTCAAACAAATCATTGATCATCGGCAGTGGGTACTTGTTCTTGATCGTCACCTCATTCAATCCATGATAGTCAACAACCATCCTTAGCGATACATCCTTCTTTTCCACTAGAAGCACTGGTGATCCCCAAGGTGACGAGCTCGGGGTGAATATATCCTTTATCCAGTAACTCCTTAATCTGCTTCTTAATTTCCTCTAAATCCTTTGTGGGCATCCTGTACGGTCTCTTAGATATTGGCCATGTGCCTGGCAAAAGTTCGATCAAAAACTCAATGTCCCTATCCGGTGGCATGCCTGGCAACTCTTCTGGAAATACATCCTGGAAATCCTTCACCATTGGTACTTCCTCCTGTACAACTCCTGATAAGGAATTCACTTGAGTCCTATTCGGCACATGCCGGGATACATACTTGATCCTTCTTCCTTCTGGGGTGGTAAGCAAAATCGACTTACTAGTGCAGTCAATGTTCCCTTCATACTTCAATAACCAATCCATTCCTAATATCACATCCAGTCCTTGTGACTCCAATACTATTAGGTCTGAGGGAAACAGGTAGTTACCAATCCTTAATGGTAACCGATCACACCAAAGGCTAGCCATATACTCTGCTCCTGGCGAGGTTACTAACATGGGTGTCCTAAGGGTTTGGGTTGGCAGTTTAAACTTATCCACAAATCCCCTTGATATGTATGAATGCGATGCACCAGTATCAAAAAGAACGATTGCAGTAAATGACTTAACCAAAAACTTACCTATTACTGCATCGGGTTGCGCTTCAATCTCCTCCACGCTAACGTGGTTCACTTGTCCCCTGTTGAAAGGGTTGGGCTTCTTCCCAGAGCTTCCATTGCCATTTCCATTGTTTGCTTCAGAACATTCTATGGCATAATGTCCATTCTTCCCGCACTTGAAACAAGTAATCTGACTTAGATCCTTCTTGGCGGGCGTTGCGGGGTTGGTACGGTTCTGGCTGTTGCTTCCTCCATTACCATTTGCATTCCTGGGGCCACTATGGTTGTGCGCAATCCCTCCATTGTGGTTGTAACCTCCATGGTTATGTTGAAGGGGTCCTCCCGAATTCGGGGTAAAACGCGGTCTCTGCTGAGCTCCAGAATTATACTTCCTGTGTCCATATTTCCTCTTACGGTTGTCAATCTACTGCTGCTTCCCTTCAATCATGAGAGCTCTATCTACCAACTGTTGATAGTTATTAAAAGCTGCTACCATCAACTGCATGCTCAGCTCATCATTCAGTCCTTCCAGAAACTTCTCCTGTTTAGCTGCATCCGTAGCAACGTCATCTGGGGCATAACGTGCTAGCCTGCAAAAGTCATCCACATACTAGCCGATGGTGCGTCCTCCTTGGCGTAAGTTGCGAAACTCACGCTTCTTCATGGCCATAGCTCCTGCTGATACATGGGTTGTGCGAAAGGCCTGCTGAAACTTGTCCCACGTAACAGTGTCGATGGGATAGGTGACAGTGTAATTCTCCCACCATGTTGTTGCGGGTCCATCAAGCTGATGTGAGGCAAAATGCACTCTTTCCGCATCTGTGCATCCTACAGTGGTCAACTCCCTTCCAATCTTGCGGAGCCAATCATCTGCAACTATCGGCTCGGTGCTACTAGAGAACACCGGCGGATTCATCCTTAGAAATCGGGCTAAGTGATCAACAGGTGGTGGTGGTGGTGGGTTGTTGTTATTGTTGTTGTTCCCCTGATTCTGATTCTGGACTAGATGCATTCTGCTGCTGGGTCAATTGGGTGAGCTCCGATGGGAAAGCAAATCCATTGTCGCGTCTCGGAGGCATCTGATGGGTTTAGAAAAGATGAGAAAACAGAGTAGAATGGGGTCTAGGGGAAAAACATTACCCATATGCACATGAGACAAACACAATCATATCACTTCAATCAATTCAAACAAGGGCATACAATCAGTCTAACTATCGTTACATGGGGGAATACTACTACTGTTATGGTGGTCGACTAGAAAAATTGATCGGTAGAAGACTCCATAACATCTGCTCCAGCTTCATCAACAAAGTCATCATCGCTATCATCGGGGTCCGAGTCGGTGTCATCGATGATGATGTAGTTCTCCGGGTAGGTGGAATCGTCATCTTCTCCTCCTCGCACGGGGTCTCCCATGAATACTCCCAGCTTTCTTGTCAGGTCATCATTCTTCTCCACTAGTACGACGATTTCCTCCTCATAATCTTCGCGAGTAGCCTTGAGTTCTTCCCCCAGCTTCGTGATCCTTGTCATTTCCTTCTTCAGATCTATCATGCCTGCGCACATCTAATTCTCCTAGCAACGAATGTGCTAGTTTAACTCCTAGATGAAAGCGGCAATAGATCTATCCTTCCTGGTGTTGATCATCTCCCATTGTTCATCTCGGCACCCACAAATCTGGTAAATAGTATCCTTGAGATCCATATGGTAAACTTCTCCAATGCGTCCCATGGTGATGTGGGCGGCCATGCTCTTGCCTAGACTCCAGGTGGGTGCGTCAAAGGAGAACTCTATGGGCTCGGTGACTGGCATGAACGTCCTTCCTAGAACTTGAACTTGGATCATCCAACGCTCCTCTTCTGGTAAAGTGGCGTTGTAGGTTCCAGTGAAGCTTGGTATTTCGATGTTCAGGTACCTAGTGACTTCCTTCAAGTGTCGTCCAAAGGGGGTGTCTTCATCCGGTTGTGCAAATTTGTTCCTTGCATCCGTCATCCTAAAGAGTAGAAAATGGAGAGGTGTCAGAAATGAGAAAAGAGTAGTGATCTAGGGTTTTTAGCTTAGTGGTCGTGTCCTACAGTCAGCGTGTGCTCTGATACCATCTTGTAGTGACCAGACCTCAAACAGTCTGATCTCTGTGCATAAGTGTCATCCTTGGATCGGTAATGCTAACACGCACAGTACTTGAGGATTTATAACAGAGTAGCAATCACACATTTATTACATCAAATGTCTCAAAAGAGAACATAAAACAATAAATATGGCTTAAGGCCATCTAAATCAATAACAACGGAAGGCTTGAAAGATAACGTGAGTCCATCAACTCCAACGGCATCACTGAGTGAAAGACAATGACCTATGGCTCCTTACTCATCGTCTGAAAAGTCTTAACATGATACATTGCAGCCCGAAACGGGTCAGCACATGGAATATGCTGGCAATGTAACACAAGAGAAAAATGAACAGAATAATGGCTATCACTATATGCATATATGGCTAATGGAGGCTGTATGGTTAACATGTTTTGCGAAAAGCCAATTTTTTCCTACAACAAGGGAATAAATTTTATTTAACTATCATGGTAGTTGTTAAACATTGAGAAGGTTCCTCCAACTCTATCCCATTTAAACATCATCATTAACCCAATCAATTTAAATTAAGAGTGATGAGATCCACATGATAATCCAAGAACTAGATACTCAAGATGTCCATAACCGGGGACACGACTAACCATGATTAGTTTATACACTCTGCAGAGGTTTGTGCACTTTTCCCAAAAAGACTCGAATACATCCATGGTCGGAGATTCGAGACACAGTCTTTCTGAAGCATTAACTCTCTACTCTGGGTAGACTATACCACCTACAACCCACTACATCTGCTAGTCTACCTCTTCAAGAGCTTCACGCAACTTACTCAACTATGCTAGAGCCCATAATAGCTTGTGGTTGCACATGAAAGTTTCTAGCATGAATAATCTTATGATCCCTTTGAGTCTGGGTGGCGGGCCATAGGATGATCACACGGGTCCTCCGGGATATCCTAGGACAACACTGGGTTCTTCAGGTGTCCATAAGCAATCCACCCAGATGTGTATTTAAGTTGCCACCTTAAGTTGAACCATTAGTTAACAAACTCACATCTGTCATGAATACTCTCAAACCCAATCCACATCTACGAGCATAGCATAGCAATATAAGCAACATAGAAGTAACTCCCCAAGGTTTAAAAATAAACAGGTGCATAGGTACTACCTCAACTACTTCCCAAAACCCACAATTTAATCAGATCCTAATCATGCAAGTGTTTGACGATTGATCTAATGCAATAAAACTGGGTAGTAAAGAGGTATGATCAAAGTGTTACTTGCCTTGCTGATGATCCGCAAAACCTAGAGACTCGTAGTAGCACGCTTCACACTCCGGGTACTCTATCGCAAACAAACAAGCATACAATAAGCACTCAACTAGAAGCACGAGTAAAACTCAAATAAGAATATCTAACTAGAAAGTTCAACTTAAGAACTCCGGTTTGCAAAAAGAATCAAATCGAACGAAGCAACAAAACACAAACTGCGAAAGAAAGAAGATCTGATTACTAATCTGAACTAAAGTCAAATTTTATTGTTTCAAAATCTTGTTCAAGTTGGTTAAACAGGAATAGGGCTTCGAGACGAAGATCTAGGCGCTTGAATAGCCTGATTCCGACTAACGAGCAAAAAGATAAACTAAAACAAAAATCAGATCAGAAATCGCGATCCAAAATAATCACGAAAAAACCTGGAAAAAAAAAAGAAAAACTGACGAACAGGCTAACGAACGAACATTCGCTGTCTGTGACTAATGGGCGAAAACCGTTCGTTAAAACGGACGTACGGATGAACGTCCGCTATTTAACCGAACCAGAAAAAAACCGATCTAAACCGATTAAAAAAACTGAAATTAGGGTTTATGAAAAAACCGATCGGTTTCTAATGAAAAACCGGCGACGGCTACCTCGGGTCCGGCGAATCCGGCGGCAGCGCGGCGAGGCGAGGAGGGGCGGCGGCGGCGGCGCAAGGCGGCGCGGCGGCGGCAGCGGCGCGGCACTGCTAGGGTTTCGGCGGGGTGACGCTGGTGGGCTGTGGGGCTCGGGCGCGCGGGCTTTAAAGCCCCAGGCCGGGCGAGTCCTAGTCGTGTACGGCCCAGCTAGGTCGGTTAACCTTTTTTTAAAAAAAAAATCTGATGTGCAGAAAAACGAAGAAAAAGAATACTAAACGATGAACATTTATTTGGGCCTCTAATGAAATTTTGAAAACGCACATTTTTCCTAATTCAAATAAAATAGCAATAAAAACTTCAAATAAAATCTTATTTGATTTTAATATTAAAATCTCCAATATTTCTTTATTTTGGGGAAGTCATTTTATCCCCTCTCTTTTATTTTTCATAAAAGAAATATTCGAAGAGAAAATAATTAAAAATCAAACGATCATCTTTTCAAGATTTGAGAAAACTCAAATATGAAAATAACGAAATCCCCAACTCTCTCCGTGGGTCCTTGAGTTGCGTAGAATTTCTAGGATCAAACCAAACTGCAATAAAATATGATATGCAATGATGATCTAATGCATAACATTCCAAATTGGAAATTTGGGATGTTACAGTAATGCTTTAAGTGAGATGACATGATGTAGAGGGATAAACTCATGCAATATGATATAAACCCCATCTTTTTATCCTCAATGGCAACAATACAATACGTGCCTTGCTGCCCCTGCTGTCACTGGGAAAGGACACCGCATGATTGAACCCAAAGCTAAGCACTTCTCCCATTGCAAGAAAGGTCAATCCAGTAGGCCAAACCAAACTGATAATTCGAAGAGAATTGCAACGATAAACCAATCATACATAAAAGAATTCAGAGAAGAATCAAATATTGTTCATACATAATCTTGATCATAAACCCACAATTCATCGGATCTTGACAAACACACCGTAAAAGAAGATTACATCGAATAGATCTCCAAGAAGATCGAGGAGAACTTTATATTGAGATCCAAAGAGAGAGAAGAAGCCATCTAGCTAATAACTATGGACCCGTAGGTCTGAAGTAAACTACTCACACATCACCGGAGAAGCCATAGAGTTGATGTAGAGGCCCTCCATGATCAATGACCCCTCCGGCGGAGCTCCGGAAAAGGCCCCAAGATGGGATCTCTCGGGTACAGAAGGTTGCGATGGTGGAATTAGGTTTTCGTGGTGCTCCTGGATGTTTGGGGGGGTACGTGGATTTTTATAGGAGGAAGAAGTAGGTCGGTGGAGCAACAAGGGGCCCACGAGGGTGGAGGGCATGCCCAGGGGGTAGGCGCCCCCCCCTACCTCGTGGCTTCCTCGATTGTTTCTTGACGCCCACTCCAAGTCTCCTGGATCACGTTTGTTGAGAAAATCACGTTCCCGAAGGTTTCATTCCGTTTGGACTCCGTTTGATATTCTTTTTCTACGAAACACTGAAATAGGCAAAAAACAGTAATTTGGGTTGGGCCTCCGGTTAGTAGGTTAGTCCCAAAAATGATATAAAAGTGTAAAATAAAGCCCATTAACATCCAAAACAGATAATATAATAGCATGGAGCAATCAAAAATTATAGATACATTGGAGACGTATCAATCATCAACAAAGAACACCCACGTAAATCTTGAAAAATCATCGACTATAACTAGACCAAATGAGTTTCCACCGAGACTTTTGTAGGCATTGGGACCAAAGAGATCCATGTGAAGTAGCTCGAGCGGTCTTCTCGTGGTCATGATGTTGTTCACGGGGTGGCTTCCTCCAACTTGTTTTCCTGCTTGACAAGCACTGCACAATCTATCCTTGTCAAATATAACATCTTTTACTCCAAGGATGTGATCACCTTTAATAAGCTTATCAAGATTTCGCATGCCCACATGACCTAATCTCCTATGCCACAACCAACCTTTAGAAGACTTAGCAATTAAGCAAGTTCTAGGTTGAGCCTTTTTAGTGAAATCAACAATATATAGATCACCTCTACGTATACCAGTAACGACCATTTTATGATTATCTCTACGAAACACTTGGAAATCTACTTCAGTAAATAGGACATTGATACCAAAGTCAGCAAGTCTAGATACGGAAAGTAAATTCTAGCCAAGATATTCAACGAGCATAACATTTTGTATAGAGCTATCATGTGAGATGGCCACCTTACCAAGGCCAACCACCTTAACCTTTGAGTTATCTCCAAAAGTGACGTACTTTCGAGGGCCGTCGTTTTCAACAAGCTCACGAAACATAACCTTGTCTCCGGTCATGTGATCAGTACACCCACTATCAAGAACCCATTCTTTTCCTCCAGCCATGTAGCCGTGAAGATTTGCCATAAGACCAAAGTGTCTCATAGACTCGTCGAGATCAAAGTCACTATCATCATTCTCATCATAGTACCCATGTTCAACATCGTCTTGTGATGGATCAATTCCTAGAGAGGGCAATTCATTAGATAAATGGTCATCACAATAGTCATCTTTATGAATTCTAATGGCTTCGGAGATGATATTGCTAATGATTCCAACATCTCCTTTGGCACTCGTAAGATTAGTAAGCTCAAATAGACAATCACCAAATTTGGGATCATTGGAACTCATCTTACTTAAGGCAATAGACTTATGAAGAATATCATCCAAGTTTTGCAAGGAATAGTTTGGAAATCGTTCCTCAAGAAATCTCCATATGGTGTAGGCACAATCAAGAGCAGGCAAGCTAGCAAGCAAGTTTCTAGGCAAACCTCTAGTGATTAAATTGACAGTTCTAAGATTACGGATCATGTCAATAGAGTCATCAAGGGTAGGGTGCAAAGGATCAACATGAGGTGCACAAGGGCTAGTAATGTACTTGTTCAAATTATATTCGTTGAAAATCTCAAGCATCTCATTTTTTCACTCATGAAGATACTCTTCATCAAGAATAGGCACTCTACGTCTAAGACTCCCCAACCTAGACTCATCCATCTTCCTCCAAAGGTGTTTAAACCAAAGCAATGGAGACCATTGTTCTGATACCAATTAAAAGGGTCGAGAAGAGGTGTCTAGAGGGAGGGTGTGATGCGGAGCATCCTACGGTCATCCCCATGGACCTACCATCGCCTCACAAAGTGCCAAGAGGACCCATGACACAAGCACGAGCTAGAGATCTCGAGACCGAGGTGACTTTTCCCCTTAGTGACATTACACATGATCCTCTCGAGACATGGTTACTACCTAAGTCCGAAATGTTGTGCATGATCAGGTACCAAGAGGACCCTCCCAAAGATGCACGTGAAGACGGACAAGCCGCCAAGTTCACGGATGAAGAGGAACGCCGAAAGGAGAAGAAGGAATCTCCAGGGCTCGGACAACTGGCCCTGAGCCCGGACATCCGGCCGTTGGAGGCATCCGCTACAGCAACCTCCCAGCCACTAGACATCTACATGCCCCGGACATCCGGCCTCAGCCCGGACATCCGGCTCGGCCCGGAAATCCGGCCTCGAGCCTGGATATCCAAACACCACCTATCCATAGAGCAGCAAGGCCAGCGCCACCAGCCCGAACATACGGCCACCCTATCTCGGACATCCGAACCCTCATGAAAGCCCGGACATCCGGCCCGACACCCGGACGTCCGGCCTCCCCTGTCTGCACAAAGTGTAAGGGCCTGAGGCCCGTGTACCCCTTCGCCCACCTAGACTATACTCTTCTCCTACGTACGTTTTACGGTTAGCATTGGTTTAGCTCATACTTGAGATAGAGCTTTGCTCATCCATTACGGATCTACTCCACGAGAGAGACCGCGGCCCCTCTACGGAGAAGATCCCCTTGGATTCAAGACCCCCTCTTGGGTGGCCCCCATCAAGACCTCCTCATGGAGAAGAACCGGTTACCCTTTGTATCGTCCTTTGTTGATCGTGGATCTTGTATCTCCTCTCGTGTTTCTAGGATCTAGCATATGTGTGACCGTATCTTATTGGTTTGAGTGATTTCCTCTCATGTTTCCCCATCGTTTTGCCCTCGTGTTCTTTGTGTTCTTCGCGAGATCCGCTCCTTTCATGAAAGATCAGACGATTAGGGTTCTACCCTACATCATCTTGGTATCTAGAGCCACATTGATCACGATTTTGGAGCCTCGCCGTTGTGTTTCTAGTCTTGTTTTTGTTGATTTTGTCCCTAATTCAGAAATTTCCCCACAAAAATAGCCCCAATTTTTTTGTGACTTGTTGGTGTGATGAAGTTTTGTTGGATTTGATCCGCGGATTTCGTGTGTTGCAGGTAGATCTAGCTTTCCATCCACTTTTCCCCAATTTTCATCCACAAATTTCTCCGAATTATGCCCGGATTTGCCACCTTCCACGCGGAGTTCGTCCGGATCCAGAGCCCGGACATCCGGCCCGACAGCCCGGACATCCGGCCCCTGGCAGCATCACTTCCTCTCCACCGCCCGTTTTCTGCCCATATTACCTCCAATTTGTCTCGGTGCCCACATACACTTCTGCATACCACCACCACTTCCGCATAGCACCACCATTAACCGAATACACCACCATCGCTTACCACATCCAACTCCGATAATTTTGTCCCGTTTTTCTTTGAGAATTTGAGTTGCGGTTCTGTGTCCTATTGTGTTTCGGCTATTTAGGTACAGTTCGACATCAACATCACCGCCACTCATCTTTGCCACGGACGCGTCATCGACAACGGCCACTTCCCCAATTTTGACACCGTCAACCGTTTCTTGCTTACAAACAACGAACATCAAGCGGTAACCTCATCTTGGTATAGTGATACTTCAATCCTGCCATTACACTGATAGCCATCATAGCCTTACTCCTTTGCATCGCTTACCCATCGAGACTAGCCTTTGATTATTGCCGGCAACGTGACTTGTGCACATTAGTGATCATACTTCCCATAGCATACATACATCATTGGTGCATATCTTGGTATCATCTCTTGTGTCACAAGGTTGTCATCGCATACACAATTGCTATCTTGGTTTGTGAAGCATTGCATGAGAAAAAAAGCTCAAACAACAAGGAGCCAAACAAGCTTTTAAGAAAAAGGGAAAGATAAGCAAAGAGCTTTAACCAAGAACCATAGCATCATTCACCATTAAGATTGTCATACTAGATCATTTTGGATCATATCATGGAAACACCATACATAGAGCATACTTGGGTGGAACTTCGCGAAGAAGCTCACGAACGAAGATTTCAAGCTCGCATGCAACGTCAAGCTCGACAAGTTCCTCCACAAGCTCGCCAAGGACATCAAGTTCACCAAGAGCATGAAGACAATTGGAATCCTCCACGACAAGAGCAACACGAGGTTGACAACCCTCCTCGCCAAGAGCAACACGAGCTTGCCAATCCTCAACAACATGGGCGTCATCATCCACGACCCCAACACAATGAAGAGCAACTCTATGGCGAGTTAAAGTTCACCATGCCCAAGTTTTTCGGGAAAAATGATCCTGAAGAGTACCTTTCATGGGCATTGAAGGTCGACAAAATCTTCCGCTTGCACAACTATGATGAAGAGAAGAAGATCGCGATGGCATCCCTTGAGTTCCAAGACTATGTCCTCATTTGGTGGGAACAAGTCATCGAGCGCCGAGAGGCAAGAGGTGAACCACCCATCACCACTTGGACACAAATGAAGGATGTCATGAGAGCAGGCTTTGTGCCTACCTACTACAACCGTGACCTCTTCAAGAAACTCCAACTACTCAAGCAAGGAACCAAGAGAGTTGAAAAGTACTACAAGGGGATGGAGGTTGCCATGATAAGAGCCAATGTCACGGAAGACGATGAGCAAACTATGGCATGTTTCTTGAATGAACTCAACCATCCTATCAAGAAGATCGCCGACTTCCAACCATACTCGACCCTCATCGAGCTAGTGCATCGAGCTACCAAAGCGGAACGCCAAGTGCAAGATGACTTCAAATATGCCAAGTTCTCATCAAAGTCATACGGCTTCTCTAACAACCAAGCTTCAACGACTCCAACACCTTCTACATCAACAAAGCCTTCTACAAGCAACGTCGACAAGTCGAGTTCCAAGAAAGCTTCATCAACCCCAAGTCATCCTCCTACTACGAGCAACTTCAAGCCGAGAGCTTCATCATCATCCACCCCAACTGATGAGACCGTCAAGACAAGTTCCTTCAAATGCTTCACATGCGGAGGCCGAGGCCACAAGTCCTATGAGTGCACCAACAAGCAGACCATGATCCTCAACGACGATGGCACTTATGACTCAATGAGTGAAGGAGAAGTGGACGCCCTTGAGTAAGTCGCCATGCACCTGCAAGTGGACGATGAAGAAGAACAAGTCTTTTGTGACGAAGATTCAAGTCCCGCTCTCATTGTCTCCAAGGTCTTGACTCTTCAACATCACCAAGAAGAAGACTAAAGATGCCATATCTTTCATACCAAGGCCGGCATCAATGGAAGGTCCGTCAAGGTCATCATCGATGGAGGGAGTTGTCATAACCTCGCAAGTGAAGACCTTTGCTCCAAGCTCCAATTACCCAAGACGAAGCACCCACATCCCTACAAAGTTCAATGGCTTAGAGACATCGGCACTATCCAAGTCGAACATCGAGTACAAGTCTCCTTCAAAATTGGTGCCTACAAAGACACTTTGGAGTGCGACGTCGTTCCAATGACCGTTTGCCACCTTCTTCTTGGACGCCCATGGCAACTTGCTAGAGGTGTCATCTACAACGGCGGAACGAACCACTACATCTTCAAGATGAAAGGAAAGGAGTATGTACTTCTACCTATGTCTCCAAGCCAAGTGATCGCCGACAAGCAAGCCACCCATCGTGGAGAGAATAGTAAGAGAGCGAACCACCAAAAAGAGGGTGAGCGCCACAAGCCCAAATCGAGTGCCTCCATGATGAACGACAAGAAGAACTTAGTTCTATTTGCCACCAAAAGTGAGATACGAGGAGTGTGTGAGAACCCATCTAGTGTCCTAAACTATGTCCTTTTGTGCAAGGACAACGCAACACAAGCTAACACCTCTCACGCTCTACCTTTAGTGTTGTCTTCTCTTTTGCAGGAATTCATCCCCGACGAGCTACCTCTGGGACAACCTCACTATGAGGCATCGAGCACCGCATCGACCTCATCCTCGGAGCACCTCTTCTGAACAAAGCCCCCTACCGCGTCAACCCCAAAGAAACCAAAGAAATACAAAGGCAAGTAAAGCATCTCATAGACCATGGACATGTGCGTGAAAGTTTGAGCCCTTGTGCCGTCCCAGTCATTCTTGTGCCAAAAAGAGACGGTAGCTTTCGCATGTGCTCTGGTTGTAGACCTATCAATGCTATCACCGTTCTCTATAGGTATCCCATTCCATGCCTTGATGATATGCTTGATGAACTTAGTGGTGCCACTATATTCTCCAAGATTGATCTTAAAAGTGGTTACTATAAAATCCGCATACAAGAGGGTGATGAATGGAAACCCACTTTCAAAACCAAGTTTGGGTTGTATGAGTGGTTAGTCATGCCTATGGGCCTATCGGAAGCACCGGGTACTTTTATGCGTCTTATGAATCATGTATTTCACCCTTACATTGGTGTGTTTGTTGTGGTCTACTTCGATGATATCCTAGTTTATAGAAAATCTCTTCAAGACCATGTCACCCATGTTCAAACCGTTTTGCAAACTCTTCGAAACGAGCATCTCTTTGCTAACATGCAAAAGTGCCTTTTCGGCGTTGATAAGCTTGTTTTCTTGGGTTTTGTTGTTTCCTCTAAGGGTGTTCATGTTAATGACTCAAAGATCAATGCCATAAAAACTTGTCCCCAACCAACCAATTTGCAACAAGTGCGTAGCTTCCTTGGTCTAGCCGGTTTCTACCATAGATTTGTGAAGGACTTTAGCACCATTGCTTCACCTTTGCACGCTTTGAGCAAGAAAAATGCGCCTTTTGTTTGGGGACCATCCCAAGATACCTCTTTCAATGAGCTTAAGAATTTGCTTACTCATGCTCCCGTGCTTGCATTACCCAACTTTGACAAACCCTTTGAGATTCATTGTGATGCTAGTGGTAATGGCATAGGAGGTGTGTTAACGCAAGAGAAGCGCCCCATAGCTTACTTTAGTGAGAAACTTTCCAGAGCGGAACTCAATTACCCCATATATGATAAAGAGTTATATGCTTTAGTGCGAGTTTTGCATGAATGGGAACACTATCTTCGCCCTCATGAATTTATCATTCATACCGATCATGAAACGCTTAAATACCTTCAGGGTCAAACCAAGTTGAACAAGCGTCATGCTAAGTGGAGTGAATTCATTGAGTCTTTTCCTTATGTCATCAAGTACATCAAAGGTAAGGAAAATGTTGTGGCGGACGCTCTTTCCCGCATATGCATGCTTGTTACTCAATTTGAATTGGATGTCATTGGCTTTGAGCACATAAAAGATTTGTATGAGCATGATTCAACTTTTGCTACTCCTTATGCCAAGTGTTTGATGCATACATCTTGGGAACGATATTACCTCAAGAATGGATATCTTATGAGAGCTAACAAGCTTTGCATCCCCGAGTCTTCTCTTCGGTTGTTGCTTTTGCAGGAATCTCATGGAGGAGGCCTAATGGGACATTTTGGACGTGACAAGACTTTTGCTACGCTCTCCAAGAACTATTATTGGCCTAAGATGTTTCGTAACGTCAACCGCTTCACCAACTGATGCTCTACATGTCGCAAAGCTAAGTCTAAAGCTCAATCCCATGGCCTTTACATGCCTCTCCCAATTCCATATCAACCATGGGAAGACATTAGCATGGATTTCGTACTTGGATTGCCTAGAACTAGAAATGGAAAGGATTCGGTATTTGTCGTTGTGGACCATTTTCTAAGATGGCAGATTTCATCCCTTGCAACAAGATAGACGATGCTTCACATGTTGCCAACCACTTTTGTAGGGAAATATTGCGTCTACATGTGATGCAGGGTGGAACCGTAATTGGCTGATCTTTCACAAAAGGAGCGGATCCCGCGAAGAACACGAGGAACACGAGAGGGAAAAGAGGGAAAGCACAAGGGGAAACACAATAGGAAACACTAAACCAACATGAATAAGTTACACATGTGCTAGATCCTCGAGTACATATGGAAAGATACACGATCCACGGACAACTAAGGACGATACAAGGGTAGCCAGCCTTCTCCGTGAGGAGGTCTTGAGTTCTTCCCTAAAAGGGGTTTTGAATCCGCTTGGGCGATCTTCTCCGGTGGAGGCTCGAATCTCCAAGGAGAAGGTAGCCAAGTGGATGAGCAAAGCTCTCACACGAAATATGAGCTAATCCTTTGCTAAACCTAGAAAGGAGGACGAGGAGGAGTATATATAATCTAGGGGGAGAAGGGGTACACGGGCCTCGGCCCTTCACTGTGCGCAGACAGGGGAGGCCGGACGTCCGGGAGTCGGGCCGGATGTCCAGGCTTTCACGCGAGGCCGGATGTCCGGGCTGAGGAGGCCGGATGTCCGGGCTGGAGCGGTTGGTTTGTTGCTCTCGGGTTCGGAGGGGTCCGGGTTTCCGGGCTGGAGGCCAGATATACGGGGGCTCGGGAAGGGATGCATGTTCGGGCTGGCGAGGCCGGATGTCCGGGGCCTGTAGTGTCCTGGCGGCTAAGCGGCTGTGGTGGGTGAAGCTCCAGGGGCCGGACGTCCGGGGTCGTGGCCGGATGTCCGAGGCCTGGGAGGTGTACTTGACTCCTTCCGTTGGTTCTCTTCATCCGTGAACTTGGGGACTTGTACATCTTCATGTGCATCTTCGGGACGGTCCTCTTGGTACCTGATCATGCACAACAACTCGGACTTAGGTAGTAACCATGTCTCATGCATAGAAAGTGGAAGTTCGGAGAGGAGTGAGTTCACCTTATCTTCGATAGCCTTGGCTCGGGCTCTTGTCATTGGTCCAAGTAGTGTCGTTGGAGGTGTAGGTGCGTCCATGGGGATGATCGTGGGATGCTTCGCATCATCTCCCCTCCCTTGGGGAAGATCCGTCCTCGGATCGAAATCCTCATCACCATGGTAGGGCGAGAGATCTTTGATGTTGAAGATGTCGCTCACGGAGTACTTGTCGCATGGGATGTCGATCTTGTAGGCGTTGTTGTTGTAGCGTTCGAGCACCTTGAAGGGTCCATCCGCGCGTGGTCGAAGTTTGGACTTGCGTTCGTTGGGGAAACGGTCCTTGCGAAGGTGTAGCCACACAAGATCTCCAATGTTGAATACCATGGGGTGCTTGTGGATGTTGCTCTTGGTCGCAAGTCATTGTACTTGGCGCTCGATGGTTTGCCTTGTATCTTCATGCACCTTCTTGAGATGAGTCACATAGGCACTTGCGTTCAAATTCATGCGCTCTTGGAGTGGTAGAGGGAGAATGTCCAATGGGGACAAAGGGTTGAATCCGTAGACGACCTCGAAGGGGGACTTGCCGGTTGTTGAGTGTCTTGCACGGTCGTAGGCGAACTCGGGGATAGGTAGACACTCCTACCACTCCTTGATGTTCTTCTTGATGAGTACTCGAAGTAGAGCGGAGAGTGTGCGGTTGGTAACTTCTGTTTGGCCGTCGGTTTGTGGATGATACGTCGTGGAGAAGAGTAGCTTGATTCTGAGCTTGGCACATAGGGTCTTCCAAAAATAGCTAAGGAACTTGACGTCGCGGTCCGAGACGATAGTCTTTGGCACTATATGTAGACGCAATATTTCCCTACAAAAGAGATTAGCAACATGTGAAGCATCGTCTATCTTGTTGCGAGGAATAAAATGTGCCATCTTAGAGAAACGGTCCACAACGACAAATACCGAATCCTTTCCATTTCTAGTCCTAGGCAATCCAAGTACGAAATCCATGCTAATGTATTCCCATGGTTGATATGGAATTGGGAGAGGCATGTAAATACCATGGGATTGAGCTTTGGACTTAGCTTTGCGACATGTAGAGCATCGGTTGGTGAAGCGGTTGGCGTCACGAAACATCTTGGGCCAATAGTAGTTCTTTGAGAGCGTCACGAACGTCTTGTCTCGTCCAAAATGTCCCATTAAGCCTCCTCCATGAGATTCCTGCAAAAGCAACAAACGAAGAGAGGACTCGGGGATGCAAAGCTTGTTAGCTCTCATAAGATATCCATCTTTGATGTAATAGCGTTCCCAAGATGTGTGCGTCAAACACTTGGCATAAGGAATAGCAAAGGTAGGATCATGCTCATACAAGTCTTTTATGTGCTCAAAGCCAATGACATTCAACTCAAGTTGAGTAACAAGCATGGGCATCCGCCACAATGTTTTCCTTACCTTTAATGTACTTGATGACATAAGGAAAAGACTCAATAAATTCACTCAATTTAGCATGACGCTTGTTCAACTTGGTTTGGCCCTTAAGATACTTGAGCGTTTCATGATCGGTATGAATGATAAACTCATGAGGGCGAAGATAGTGTTCCCATTCATGCAAAACACGGACTAAAGCATATAGCTCTTTGTCATATATGGGGTAATTGAGTTGCGCGCCAGAGTTTCTCACTAAAGTAAGCTATGGGGCGCTTTTCTTGCGTTAGCACACCTCCTATGCCATTACCACTAGCATCGCGATGAATCTCAAAGGGTTTGTCAAAGTTGGGTAATGCAAGCACGGGAGCATGAGTAAGCAAACTCTTAAGCTCATTGAAAGCGGTATCTTGGGATGGTCCCCAAACAAAAGGCGCATTCTTCTTGCTCAAAGCATGCAAAGGAGAAGCGATGGTGCTAAAATCTTTCACAAAGCGACGATAGAAACCCGCAAGGCCAAGAAAGCTACGCACTTGTTGCAGATTGGTTGGTTGTGGCCAAGTCTTAATAGCATTGATCTTGGACTCATCAACATGAACACCCTTGGAAGAGACAACAAAACCCAAGAAAACGAGCGTATCCACGCCGAAAAGGCACTTTTCCATGTTAGCAAAGAGGTGCTCGTTTCGAAGAGTTTGCAAAACGGTTCTAACATGGGTGACATGATCTTTAAGAGATTTGCTATAAACAAGAATATCATCGAAGTAGACCACAACAAACACACCAATGTAAGGGTGAAAGACATGATTCATAAGACGCATAAAAGTACCCGTTGCTTCCGATAGACCCATAGGCATGACTAACCACTCATACAACCCAAACTTGGTTTTGAAAGTGGTTTTCCATTCATCACCCTCTTGGATGCGGATTTGATAGTAACCACTCTTAAGATCAAGTTTGGAAAATATAGTGGCACCACTAAGTTCATCAAGCATATCATCAAGGCGTGGAATTGGATACCTATAGCGAACGGTGATAGCATTGATAGGTCTACAATTGGAGCACATGCGAAAGCTACCGTCTCGTTTTGGCACAAGAATGACCGGGACAGCACAAGGGCTCAAACTTTCACGCACATGTCCATGGTCTATGAGATGCTTTACTTGCCTTTGTATTTCTTTGGTTTCTTCGGGGTTGACACGGTAGGGAGCTTTGTTCGGAAGCGGTGCTCCAGGGATGAGGTCGATGCGGTGCTTGATGCCTCGTAGTGGAGGTAGTCCCGGAGGTAGCTTGTCGGGGAAAACATCGTGAAATTCCTGCAAAAGAGAAGACAACACTAAAGGAAGAGTGTGAGAAGTGTTAGCTTGTGGTTCATTGTCCTTGCACAAAAGGATGTAGTGTAGGACACTAGATGGGTTCTCACACACTCCTCTTATCTCACTTTTTGTGGCAACTAGGACTAAGTTCTTCGTTTAGCTCATCGTGGAGGCGCTCGATTTGGGCTTGTGGCACTCACTCTCTTTTTGATGGCTCGCTCTCTTGCTATTATCTCCACGATGAGTGGCTTGCTTGTTGGTGACAACTTGGCTTGGGGACATGGGGCGAAGTACATAGGCCTTGCCCTTCATCTTGAAGATGTAGTTGTTCGTTCGACCATTGTGGATGACTCCTCTATCAAATTGCCATGGGCGTCCAAGGAGAAGGTGGTAAATGGACATTGGAACGATGTCGCACTCTAAGGTGTCTTCGTAGGCGCCAATTTTGAAGGAGACTTGTACTCGATGCTCGACTTGGATAGTGCCGGAGTCGCTAAGCCATTGCACTTTGTATGGATGTGGGTGCTTCGTCTTCAGCAATTGGAGCTTGGAGCAAAGTTCTTCACTTGTGAAAGTGCTAGTTATCGACTAGAGGGCGTTGAATAGTCGATTTTTATGAAAGTCTTCAAAACATGGGAGTTTCGAAGACAAACGATAGAAATGAACCTATAACCATGCAGCGGAAGGTAGACTACACTAGACAAGCCATAGTCAAGTATTCAATGAAGTGAGAGCATGAAGACTAATAGCAGCTAGGCAGTACGGATCAGGATGGAAGATAGTATGAAACCAATCTGAACAAACAGTCACACGGTGAAGACAAATGGACAATGCAAACAGGCAATGACTTCACAAGGACCAACTGTAAATAAAGAGATGGGAAGGATAGAACCAGTTGCTTGTTGAAGACAATGATTTGTTGGACCAGTTCCAGTTGTTGTGACAACTGTGCGTCTGGTTAGGGAGGCTGAGATTTAACTCAGAAGACAGTGTCTTCACCTTATTCCTCTTGAGCTAAGGACACCCAGTCCTCGCTCAATCACTCTGGTAAGTCTTCAAGGTAGACTTCCAAACCTTCACAGACTTCGTTCACCGGCGATCCACAATGACTCTTGGATGCTCAGAACGCGACGCCTAACCGGCTGGAGGATTCACAGTCCTCAAGTGTAACAAGTCTTCAGATCACACAGACAGGAAGACTTCAGTGATGCCTAACACTCTTTGGCTCTGGGTGTTTAGGGATTTGTCCTCGCAAGGATTTCTCTCTCAAAGGCTTCGAGGTGGGTTGCTCTCAAACGACAAAAGCCGTGCACTAACTCTAAGCAGCCACCCATTTATGGTGTGGGGGGTGGGCTATTTATAGCCACTAGGCAACCCGACCTGATTTGTCCGAAATGACCCTGGGTCACTAAGGAATTTACACGTGTTCCAACGGTCAGATTTCAAACACACGCGGCAACTTTACTTGGGCTACAAGTAAAGCTGACTTATCCAGCTCTGTATAAGTTTTGCTCTCATTGTCTTCACTCGAAGACATAGGATTCTGGTTAAGCATCACTTCAGTCACTCTGACTTTGTTCACTGGGACCCCACTTAACAGTACGGTGGTTCTTATGACTCAACAAAGAAGAAAAAGAAACAACGAAACAACTAAGTCTTCGCGCTCCATAGTCTTCACGCAATGTCTTCTCTTGTCATAGTCTTCAATGTGAATGTCTTCACATACCAACTTTGTCTTTGATGTCTTCATACATTTTTAGGGGTCATCTCCGGTAGGTAAACCAAATCAATGAGGGACTACTACCTGTGTCGTCCTGCAATTCTCACAAACACATTAGTCCCTCAACCAGGTTTGTCGTCAATACTCCAAAACCAACTAGGGGTGGCACTAGATGCACTTACAACTTGCGGGATTATGACAACTCCCTCCATCGATGATGACCTTGGTGTGGAATATGTGGCATCTTTGGTCTTCTTCTTGGTGATGTTGGAGAGTCAAGACCTTGGAGACAAAAAGAGCGGGACTTGAATCTTCATTGCAAAAGACTTGTTCCTCTTCATCGTTCACTTGCCGGTGCATGGCGACTTGCTCGATGGCGTCCATTTCTCCTTCACTCATTGAGTCGTAAGTGCCGCCGTCGTTGAGGATCATGATCCGCTTGTTGGTGTACTCGTAGGACTTGTGGCCTCGGCCTCCGCATGTGAAGCATTTGAAGGAACTTGTCTTGACGGTTTCATCGATTGGGGTAGATGATGATGAAGCTTTCGGCTTGAAGTTGCTTGTAGTAGGAGGATGACTTGGAGTTGACGAAGCTTTCTTGGAACTCGACTTGTCGACATTGCTTGTAGAAGGCTTGGTAGACGGTGTTGGAGTCGTTGAAGTTTGGTTGTTGGAGAAGCCGTAGGACTTGGATGAGAACTTGGCATACTTGAAATCATCTTGCACTTGGCGTTCCGCTTTGGTAGCTCGATGCACTAGCTCGATGAGGGTCGAGTATGGTTGGAAGTCGGCGATCTTCTTGATAGGATGGTTGAGTCCATTCAAGAAATGTGCCATAGTTTTCTCATCGTCTTCCATGACATTGGCTCATATCATGGCAATCTCCATCTCCTTGTAGTACTCTTCAACGCTCTTGGTTCCTTGCTTGAGTAGTTGAAGTTTCTTGAAGAGGTCGCGGTTGTTGTAGGTAGGCACGAAGCGTGCTCTCATGACATCCTTCAATTGTGTCCAAGTAGTGATGGGTGGTTCACCTCTTGCCTCTTAGCGCTCGATAACTTGTTCCCACCAAATGAGGACATAGTCTTGGAACTCAAGGGATGCCATTGTGATCTTCTTCTCTTCTTCATAGTTGTGCAAACGGAAGATTTTTTCGACCTTCAATGCCCATGAAAGATACTCTTCGGGATCGTTGCTTCCATTGAACTTGGGCATGGTGACCTTGAGCTTGCCGAAGCGTTGCTCTTCATTGTGTTGGGGTCGGAGATGATGACGCCCATGTTGTTGATGATTGTCAAGCTCGTGTTGTTCTTGGTGAGGAGGGTTGTGAACCTCATGTTGCTCTTGTCGTGGATGAATTCCATTGTCTTCATGCTCTTGATGAACTTGATGTTCTTGGCGAGCTTGTGGAGGAGCTTGTCGAGCTCGAGGAGGAACTTGAGGAACTTGACGATGCACGCGAGCTTGAAATCTTCGTTCTTCAACTTCTTCGTGAAGTGCTTCTTCTTGTTCACGAGCTTGTCGGCCTCGGTTGGCCACGGCTCGACTTGAATCTCAGAGGGCTTGTTGCGCCGCAAGTGCTTGAGCTCCACGGAGTTGTTGTTCTTGGCGTTGTGCCTCGGCATCTTGTGCATCTTGGTGTAAACGCACTCGCTTTTCCTCTTCATGTTGGCGTTGTTGTTGCTGTTCTCATGCTAGTGCAAAAGCCTCTTGGGTTTGACGTTGTCGGGTCTCTTAAGAGATGGTGTCACGTAGAGGATTGAGGCTTGCTTGACGATCATTGCGCGCGGCATGGTGAAGAGTGTTTGATGTCGGTGTACTTGAGCCAAAGAGGGTGAAGTGGAAGAAGAGTGATTGAGCAACAAAGCGTGAATCCCGTCCATCCTTGCGCCATTCTCTTGCTTGTGATCGTCGACTTGTGGTCGAAGTAGTCCCTTGTATGTTGCTTGGAGAGTCGCAAGTCGGCGGCGAGGTTGTTGATGCGTTCACTCATTGCTTGTTGCTCTTGATGCAAAGCATGTTGTGCACCAAAGAGGTGGCTCTTAGTGACGTAGGAGTTCATGTCGTCGTCGTGCTCAATGAAGAGTGGGTTGGTAGAAGTACTTGGCCTATCCATCATTCCAAGAAAAATGTGAGTGGTAGAAAGAGAAGAACGAATACCAAATGTACCTTGACCGAAGTTGAAAGTGGATCGATGATCACTCCAATGTAGGACAAGGAAATAGCACAATTGGAATTGGTTCTTGTCGGTTTCTCACACCTACACAAGTAAAAGCTTATGGTGGAGCTTGGTTAGGATGGTGGCACAAAATTTTCTGCAATTGTAAGTGAGCTTCAATAATGTTGGAAAAGATTCGCAAGATTGCAATGTAACAAGTAGACCAAGCAATACAATGTCCACGGAAACACACACGCAAAAAGATAAGTGGGGTTGGGCAACCAAGGATGAGCCAAAATGTGGATTCCATAAAAATGCTCTTGTTGCACAACACTAGAGCGACGCTAGCACGATTGTGTAATAGGCGGATACAAAGAACTTGTGCACAACCTACTTAGCAAAACTGCAACGACTTCTATCCCAAGTATGCTCTATGCAAGGTGTTTCTATGCGATGATCCAAGATGATCGAGTATGACAATCTTAATGTTGTATGATGCTATGGTTCTTGCTTAAAAGCTCTTTGCTTATCTTTCCCTTTTGCTTAAAAGCTTGTTTGGCTCTTTGTTGTTTGAGCTCTTTTCTCATGCAATGCTTGACGAACGAAGATAGCAATTGTGTATGCAATGACAACTTTGTGACACAAGAGATGATACCAAGATATGTAACAATGATGTATGTATGCTATGGGAAGTATGATCACTAATGTGCACAAGTCTCGTTGCCGGCAATACTCAATGGCTAGTCTCGATGGGTAAGCAACGCAAAGGAGTAAGGCTATGATGGCATATCAAAGTAATGGCAAGAGTGATATGTCCAATACCAAGATGAGGTTAACGGTCTTGCTTGCGGTAATGTGTCAAAATGGTGGCACGAATACCAAGGTGTGGTCGAGGTTGTCGTTGTTGATGACGTGTCTGTGGCGAAGATGAGCGGCGGTGATGTTGATGTCGAACCGTACCTAAATAGCCAAAACACAAGTAGGACACGGTACCGCAACTCAAATTCTCAAAGCAATATTGCACCAAAATTGTCGGAGTTGGAGTTGGTAAGCGGTGGTTGTGTATGTGGTATATGGTGCTGCTATGCGGAAGTGGTGGAGGTATGCGGAAGTATATGTGGGCACCGGAAGAAAATTTGGTGAAAATGGATGGAAAACGGGCGGTGGAGAGGAAGTGGTGCTGCCAGGGGCCGGATGTCCGGGCTTGATGGCCGGATGTCCGGGCTCTGAATCCGTGGATGGATTCGAAGATATTTGAGAGGAGAGGTCAAATCCGGGCAAAATTTGGAGAAATTTGTGGATGGAAATTGGGGAAAAGTGGATGGAAAGCTAGATCTACATGCAACACACGAAATCCGCAGATCAAATCCACCAAAACATCATCACACCAACAAATCACAAAAAAAAATTGGGGCTATTTTTGTGGGAAATTTTCGAATTTAGGACGAAACCAACAAAATTAGGCTATAAAACACGACGGGGAGGCTCCGAAATCGTGATCAGTGTGGCTCTTGATACCAAGATGATGCAGGGTGGAACCCTAATCGGCCGATCTTTCACGAAAGGAGCGGATCCCGCGAAGAACACGAGGAACACGAGAGGGAAAAGAGGGAAAACACAAGGAGAAACACAAGAGGAAACACTAAACCAACACGAATAAGTTATACATGTGCTAGATCCTCGAATACGTAAGCAAAGATACACGATCCACAGACAACTAAGGACGATACAAGGGTAGTCGGTCTTCTCCGTGTGGAGGTCTTGAGTTCTTCCCTAAAAGGGGTCTTGAATCCGCTTGGGGGATCTTCTCCGGTGGAGGCTCAAATCTCCGAGGAGAAGGTAACCAAGTGGATGAGCAAAGCTCTCACACGAAATATGAGCTAATCCTTTGCTAACCCTAGAAAGTAGGACGAGGAGGAGTATATATAGTCTAGAGGGGAGAAGGGGTACACGGGCCTCGTCCTTTCACTGTGCGCAGACAGGGGAGGCCGGATGTCCGGGCTTTCACACGATGAGGAGGCCGGATGTCCGGGCTGGAGCGGTTGGTTTGTTACTCTCGGGTTCGGAGGGGTCTGCATTTCTGGGATGGAGGCCGGATATCCAGGGGCTCGGGAAGGGCCGGATGTCCGGGCTGGCGAGGCCGAATGTCCGGGGTTTGTAGTGTCCTAGCGGCTGTGGTGGGTGAAGCTCCAGGGGCCGGACGTCCGGGGTCGTGGCCGGATGTCCGGGGCCTGGGAGGTGTACTTGACTCCTTCCGTTGGTTCTCTTCATCCGTGAACTTGGGGACTTGTACATCTTCATGTGCATCTTCGGGAGGGTCCTCTTGGTACCTGATCATGCACAACAACTCGGACTTAGGTAGTAACCATGTCTCATGCATAGAAAGTGGAAGTTCGGAGAGGAGTGAGTTCACCTTATCTTCGATATCCTTGGCTCCGGCTCTTGTCATTGGTCCAAGTGGTGTCATTGGAGGTGTAGGTGCGTCCATGGGGATGATCGTGGGATGCTTCGCATCAACAT
The DNA here is from genome assembly GCF_018294505.1 of Triticum aestivum. NCBI lineage: Eukaryota > Viridiplantae > Streptophyta > Magnoliopsida > Poales > Poaceae > Triticum > Triticum aestivum. The sequence continues at coordinate 352,613,011 of NC_057812.1, read as the reverse complement.
GGAGTGCCAAAGACGATTGTCTCAGACCGCGACGTCAAGTTCCTAAGCTACTTTTGGAAGACCCTATGCGCCAAGCTCGGAATCAAGCTACTCTTCTCCACGGCTTACCATCCTCAAACCGATGGCAAAACGGAGGTGACCAACCGCACACTCTCCGCTCTACTTCGAGTGATAATCAAGAAGAACATCAAGGAGTGGGAGGAGTACCTACCTATCGCCGAGTTCACCTACAACCTCGCAAGACACTCAACTACCGGCAAGCCCCCTTTGAGGTCGTCTACGGTTTCAACCCATTGTCACCATTGGACATTCTTCCTCTACCACTCCAAGAGCGCATCAATATGGATGCAAATGCACGTGTGAACCATCTCAAGAAGGTGCATGAAGATACAGGGCACACAATCGAGCGCCAAGTACAACGACTTGCGACCAAGCTCAACATCAACAAGCACCCTATGGTATTCAACATTGGAGATCTTGTGTGGCTACACCTTCGCAAGGACCGCTCCCCCACGAACGCAAGTCCAAACTTCAAACCCAAGCAGACGGACCCTTTAAGGTGCTTGCACGCTACAACAACAACGCATACAAGACCGACATTCCACGCGACAAGTACTCCGTGAGCGACATCTTCAACGTCAAAGATCTCTCGTCCTACCATGCTGATGAGGATTTCGATCCGAGGTCGGACCTTCCCCAAGGGAGGGGAGATGACGCGGAGCATCCTACGGTCATCCCCATGGACCTACCTTCGCCTCATGAAGTGCCAAGAGGACCCATGAGACGAGCATGAGCTAGAGCTCTCGAGACCGAGGTGACTTCTCTCCTTAGTGACATTACACATGATCCTCTCAAGACATGGTTACTACCTAAGTCCGAAATGTTGTGCATGATTAGGTACCAAGAGGACCCTCCCGAAGATGCACGTGAAGACGGACAAGCCACCAAGTCCACTGATGAAGAGGAACGCCGAAAGGAGAAGAAGGCATCTCCAAGGCCCGGACATTCGGCCCTGAGCCCGGACATCCGGCCACTGGAGGCATCCGCTACAGCAACCTCCCAGCCGCTAGACATCTACAGGCCCTGGACATCCGGCCTCAGCCCGGACATCCGGCACGGCCCGGAAATCCGGCCTCGAGCCCGGATATCCGGACACCACCTATCCAGAGAGCAGCAAGGCCAGCGCCTCCAGCCCGGACATCCGGCCACCCCAGCCCCTCGTGAAAGCCTGGGCATCCAACCCGATGCCCGGACATCCGGCCCGACGCTCGGACATCCGGCCTCCCCTGTCTGCGCACAGTGTAAGGGCCCAAGACCCGTGTACCCCTTCGCCCACCTAGATTATATATACTCTTCTCCTACCTACGTTTTAGGGTTAGCATTGGTTTAGCTCATACTTGAGATAGATCTTTGCTCATCCATTATTGATCTACTCCATGAGAGAGACCGTGGCCTGTCTACGGAGAAGATCCCTTGGATTCAAGACCCCCTCTTGGGTGGCCCCTATCAAGACCTACTCACGGAGAAGAACCGGTTACCCTTTGTATCGTCCTTTCTTGATCGTGGATCTTGTATCTCCTCTCGTGTTTCGGGGATCTAGCATATGTGTGATCGTATCTTGTTGGTTTGAGTGATTTCCTGTCGTGTTTCCCCCTCATTTTCCCCTTGTGTTCTTTGTGTTCTTCGCGGGATCCGCTCCTTTCGTGAAAGATCAGCCGATTAGGGTTCTACCCTACATCAGGGTGAATAGACTCCTAACAAAGAAAAGTTGCAGTTTTTTTCTTCAAGTTAAGGTAGAGTTTTAGCACAAGTTTAAACATCCCCAATACATTAAAGCAAGCATGGCAAGTGTATATGAGCAGCGGAAAGTAAAGCATGCAATTTGCAAGAAAGTAAAGGGATGGGATTGGAGTGTGCAAACGCAATTGGAGACACGGAGATTTTTCGTGTGGTTCCGATAGGTGGTGCTATCGTACATCCACGTTGATGGAGACTTCAACCCACGAAGGGTAACGGTTACGCGAGTCCACGAAGGGATCCACCCATGAAGGGTCCACGAAGAAGCAACCTTGTCTATCCCACCATGGCCATCGCCCACGAAGGACTTGCCTCACTAGGGTAGATCTTCACGAAGTAGGCGATCTCCTTGCCCGTACAAACTTCTTGGTTCAACTCCACAATCTTGACGGAGGCTCACAAGTGACACCTAACCAATCTAGGAGACACCACTCTCCAAAAGGTAATAGATGGTGTGTTGATGATGAACTCCTTGCTCTTGTGCTTCAAATGATAGTCTCCCCAACACTCAACTCTCTCTCACTGATTTGGATTTGGTGGAAAGATGATTTTGAGTGGAAAGCAAATTGGAGAAGGCTAGAGATCAAGATTTATGTGGTTGGAGTGGATTATCTTGACCTCAACACATGAGTAGGTGGTTCTCTCTCAGAAAATGTATGCTGGAAGTGTAGGTATGTTCTGATGGCTCTCCTCACGAATGAAGAGTGGGTGGAGGGGTATTTATAGCCTCCACACAAAATCTAACTGTTACACACAAATCACCAAACTCGGTGGGACCGAATCAGATAACTCGATCAGACCGATTTAGTTCATAATGTGATCGTTAGACATTTCAGTGGGACCGATATGATCAACTCGGTGGGACCGATGTGCTAGGGTTAGGGTAAAACCTCATCTCGGTTTGACCGATTATGCAAACTTGGTGAGACCTATTTTGGTAATAAGCAAAACAGAGGGTTGGTCAAGCAAACTCGGTGGGACCAATTGCATATCTTGGTGAGACCGAAATTATTGCAATAGGCGACAGAGAGTTTGCAAGCCCATCTCGGTGGGACCGAGATCCCATCGGTGAGACTGAATTGATAGGGTTTGTGGCAGTGGCTATGTCAAGACAACTCGGTGGCGCCGGATAGAAGTTTCGGTGGGGCCGAGTTTGACTTGTGGTTTGGGACATATGTGGATATGGGAAAGTGGTTGAGGGTTTTTGGAGCATATCACTAAGCATTTTGAGCAAGCAACCCATTAAGCAACACCTCATCCCCTTTTAATAGTATTGGCTTTTCCTATGGAGTCAATGTGATCTTGGATCACTAAAAGTAAAATGTAGAGTCTTGAGCTTTAGAGCTTGAGCCAATCTTTTGGCCTTAGCATTTTGAAAGGGGTTCCACATTCTCTTGTCCACGCCACTCCATCTGTTGAACTTGTCTGAAATATACTAGATGAAAACATTAGTCCAATTAAGAGATATGTTCACATTAATTACCAAAACCACCGAGGGAGCACTTGTGCTTTCAATTTGTCCGAGGGGAGGAGAGAACTCAACGTGTGATTATAGGGTACTGAACTTCTAAATTAGAACCTGGCCTAAATTTGAGATTTCCCAAATGTATACTTTTGTTTTCATTCATTCTTTGGAGGTGATCCCTTGGTTACTTAATGATCTTTATTGTATCAGTAAATTTCTTTTTCTTTATTTCTATACTCAGTTTCTTTCTCCATGACGATTCCTATACACCCACCCAATGATGGTTCTGTTTTCAAGAACCTTACAAAATTTTCTCCTTTAGACATGGATATTAAGAAGGTGCGGCACATGTATGGATGCAGAGATAACATCCCATCTTTACTTCTAATATGAACTCGTGTCGATATTGATTCAATAGTATATGCATAAAATTACTTTTGTTTTGGTAAATAATGCATACTTGCAGACATCTAAGTAGCAATATGTTATATAATACATGATGTTGTTTATCCTTTTTATTTTAACCGGCAAACAATTTGAGAGCTTAAAACTCCTACTACATTCTGATAAATAAGAAGGAATGGAATGGCAATATATTAGCCTCTCTTTTTTTACCACAAACAAGTTATATAGTTTGCGTCCATGGAGAGTTGATGCATTGTCTAGCATTTTGTAACGCCCCGGATACAATTTTCCATATTTGTAACTCCGACTCTTGCCTTTTCCGGATATGCGATATGAGATTCCCTTCGTGGTTGGGTTTTGTTTTCGTTTTGCATTTTGTTCATGTCATGCATTTTATATCACGTCATCATGTGCATCTCATTTGCATACGTGTTCGTCTCATGCATCCGAGCATTTTCCCTGTTGTCCGTTTCGCAATCCGACACTCCTACTTGCACCGGCGCACCCCTCCTGTCTCTTTTTGTGAGCGGGTGTTAAACGTTCTCGGAATGGACCGAGATTTGCCAAGTGGCCTTGGTACATCACCGGTAGACCGCCTGTCAAATTTCGTGCCATTTGGAGTCCGTTTGATACTCCAACGGTTAACCAGGGAATCGCAAAGGCCTCCTATGTGTTGCAGCCCAACACCCCTCCAAAACGGCCCAATAACCCATCCAGACCTCTTCCATGTCCTCCGTCGTCGGATCACGATCGTGTGGGCGAAAACTACACTCCATTTGGACACTCCTACCTCCTACCTATAAATATGTGTCTCCCTCTGAAATTTCACGGATGAAACCCTAGATCCACTCCTCCACTGCGCATCTAGACATGTCCGTCCGCCGTCGGACGCGTCCACCACCGCCGCCATGTCGCTCCGGCCAATGAGAGGCCGCCACCTCAGCACCGCCGCCTCTCTCCCCCACTCACGCGCCGCCACCTGTCCTCGCCGGCTTCCCCGCTGCTGCGCGGGCCCGCGAGCCCACGGCAGGCCCGCCCGGGCCCGAGCACCCGCGCCGCCGCCCCGAGCGCTCGCCTCGCTCCGCCGCCGGGCCCATCCCGCACTCGCAGCCTCGCTGCCCGGCCGGACCTTCGCCGGACCTTCACCGGCATCTCCCCGCCGTCCACCACTAACTGTCGCGCGCTGCTCTTGCCGCCCTGCCAGGTCGCTGCCTCCCTTCCCTCTCCTTTCTCCTCCATCTACCCTCTCTCCCTCACTACCTCGCCGACGCATGCAGGAGCTTGCCGGAGTAGGCGCTCGCCCGGTCTCCTGTGAGCTTCTCGCCACCGCCATGACCGGGAACGGAACCCCGGCGAAGCCCTCGTTCCAGATCCGGCCTTCTCCTCCGCCGTTCGTCCGTCCCGTGCTCTGGGAGCCTCGCCGGGGTTGCGCCAGGAGCCACCGCCGCCGTTCTGCCTCGCGGCCGGGGATGACCTCGACGCCTCCCGCGGGGGCCCAGATCCAGGTCCATCGTCCTGGGCTTGGCCCGTGGTAAGCGACCTTGCTACCCGCCGCCCTAAGCGTTGTTTAACTAAAACACGCTCATTTGTTTTTTTTTTTTTTGAAAACGACCAAGTCCTCAAATCTTCATAATTTGTGCCCTACTTCATGATGCCATATCTCTGTCACCGTAGCTCCGTTTCATGCATATAAGATATCAAAATGTTCATTGTGAGATGCTTTTAGTTTCATTCCATTGTGACATGCTTGTTTGAGTTCATCTTGATTCCCAAATCATTGACGCAAGAGTGCTATAAAATGTTTACTCATGTTACTTAGCAGATTATGATGATTTATCATTTTTGTCACATTTGATGTGTGCATCATATGGGCATGAGCTCTACATGTGTTTTGATCTATGCCATTCCATCTTTATAGGGGTGCTTGCCATGTATTTTTGTGATCTATGTGGTGTCTAGCACAAGCATGCAAAGTAGCTTTCGTGATATTGCTGTTTTTAGAGACTTAGGATTTTGCTAAGTCTTTGTTCTACTATTATTTTTATGTCATGTAAACATGATGCTACAGTGATATCCATGCTTGTTTTGAGTTTCTTCAGTAAGGATGTTTTGGACATATGGTTATGCTCTATCCATCCATGCCCCTGTTTGCAATTATGGAGTGCCCTAGCATGTCTTAATCTTGTTCTACTTTTGCTATAAAATGTTCCTGGCAGATTGTTTACACGTTAATCAATTTTGCCATGGTTGTTGCTAGTGATCCATGCATGCTAGGACTTTCTCTTGCAATGGTTGGATTCTTAAACATGCCTTCTTGCTGTTAGTATGCTTGTTTTTTCATTCAATGCCTTGTGGTGAGTGATTTGAGCTCGCAAAGTTGCCTTCATAATTCTGTTTATGCCATGCTCTGATTTCTGCCAAGTCTGAAACTCATAATAAAACTTGCTACGTTTACATGGGCGCCATCATATCTTCTGTGCCTTTTTGGCTCGTGTTCGGTAAGGGACTTTTGTTCTATGCATTTAGTAGATTCATTCCATGTCTTTTATTGCTATGATATGTTCCTGTAGCATGTTGTTTGCTTGCTCTAAACATGGCTTCCTGATGTTATTTTTTGGCATGTTAGTATTTTCATTGTCTGTGAAGCTGATATCTTTTACACTTCTGCCATGCTTGTTTGAACCTGCTCTTGTGTGATTTAGCCATAGCTCAGTGTTCATGTTTTGTCAAGCATCTTGAGTACATCACTGCCATATGCTTTGTTGCTATGTTGGAGTGCAGTAGCTTAGTTTCTTGTTGCATTCTAGATGGCATCATGTTGTTAATCGCAGAATTGTGTCATTCTTGTTTTGCTTGCCATTTGCAAACCGTGCCTCCGTTTCTACTGATCTTTATATCAATTTTGACCGAAATCATCTCATCTTTCCAGCGGCACACTTGGTTTGCCAAGTTAATGCCTTGTTCAATATTTTCCCTTCCGAAGCACGCATATGCATTGCATATCATGTCTTGCATATCATGCCATATTTTGCATCATGTTTCTTGTGCATTGCACCATGGTTGATTGTGTTCCTTGCTTGTGTTCTTGCTTTGGGTAGAACCGGGAGACGAGTATGTGTTCGAGGAACCTGTTGAGTATGCTAACAAGGATCAAGCTTTTGACAACTCTGAGAACTTTGCAGGCAAGATGACCATACCCTCGAAATCACATCTATCTTTGCTTGCTAGTTGTTCGCTCTATTTGCTATGCCGCGATACCTACCACTTGCTATATCATGCCTCCCATATTGCCATGCCAAGCCTCTAACCCACCTTTCCTAGCAAATCGTTGTTTGGCTATATTACCGCTTTGCTCAACCCCTCTTATAGCGTTGCTAGTTGCAGGTGAAGTTCAAGTTTGTTCCATGTTGGAACATGGATTTTGTTGGGATATCATTATTATATCTTATTTACTTTAATGCACCTATATACTTGGTAAAGGGTGGAAGGCTCGGCCTTATGCCTGGTGTTTTGTTCCACTCTTGCCGCCCTAGTTTCCGTCATGCCGGTGTTATGTTCCTTGATTTTGCGTTCCTTACGCGGTTTGGTGTTATGGGAACCCCTTGACAGTTCGCCTTGAATAAAACTTCTCCAGCAAGGCCCAACCTTGGTTTTACCAGTTGCCTCACCACCACCTATACTTTTCCCTTGGGAGTCGCGCTCTCCAGGGTTATCTTTATTTTAACCCCCCCCCCCCCCGGGCCAGTGCTTCTCTAAGTGTTGGTCCGAACCAGATCCACTTGCGGCGCCACCTCGGGGAAACTTGAGGGCTGGTTTTAGCTGTACATAGTGTTCATTCGGTGTTGCCCTCAGAACGAGATATGTGCAGCTCATATCAGGATGTCGGCGCATCGGGCGGTCTTGCTGGTCTTGTTTTACCATTGTCGAAATGTCTTGTAACCGGGATTCCGAGTCTGATCGGGTCTTCCTAGGAGAAGGAATATCATTCGTTGACCATGAGAGCTTGTGATGGGCTAAGTTGGGACACCGCTGCAGGGTTTGAACTTTCGAAAGTCGTGCCCGCAATTATGTGGCAGATGGGAATTTGTTAATGTCCGGTTGTAGAGAACTTGACACTTAACTTAATTAAAATGCATCAACCGCGTGTGTAGCCGTGATGGCCTCTTTCCGGCAGAGTCCGGGAAGTGAACACGACTTGGAGTTATGTTTGAACGTAAGTAGTTTCAGGATCACTTCTAGCTTCTCGACTGTTGCGTTGCTTCTCTTCTCGCTCTTATTTGCGTAAGTTAGCCACCATATATGCTTAGTGCTTGCTACAGCTCCACCTCACTACCTTTTCCTACCCATAAGCTTAAATAGTCTTGATCGCGAGGGTGTGAGATTGTTGAGTCCTCGTGACTCATAGATACTTCCAAACAGTTGCAGGTGCCGATGATACCAGTGCATATGACGCAACTGAGCTCAAGTGGGAGCTCGATGAAGATCGTGTTCGTTGTGTTGTTTCGTTTCCAGTTGATCAGTAGTGGAGCCCAGTTGGGACGATCGGGGATCTAGCAATTGGGGTTGTCTTCTTTTATTTTGGTTCCATAGTCAGACCTTGTTTGTATTCTGGTTGATGTATGTTTAACTTGTATTTGTGTGAAGTGGCGATTGTAAGCCGACTCTTTATCCCTTTCTTATTCAGTACATGGGATGTGTAAAGATTACCCCTCTTGCGGCATGCCTACCATGCGGCTATGCCTCTAAGTCGTGCCCCGACACGTGGGGGATATAGACGCATTGTGGGTGTTACAAGTTGGTATCAGAGCCTTCCCCGACTTAGGAGCCACCTGCTTGATCGAATCGCTGACGTTGTTGAGTCTAGAACAAAATGTTTTTGAGTCTTAGGATTATATATATCGGAGAGTAGGATTCTTTTTACTCCTCAGTCCCTTCTTCGCTCTAGTGAGGCCTCCTGACGTATAGTTTTGGCTCTTCTCTCCTCAAATTTCACGAATTTTTTTTGGGATCACGCGGGTATCTTGGAATCTTTCCGATGGTTTTGTGACGAGAACATTGTTCTTGGTGCCTCCTGACATTTAGGGGTTGTGGCAGTGTCCCGGGGAGTTGAGCTCCGAGGTGTTGTCGTCACAATTTTATCGTTGCAGTTCCGGAATACCTAACTTCGCCAACATCGAAAATCTCTTTTATGCAGTTGTTGGTGAGATAACCTTGATGCCACCTAGTACTGGGGCGGGAGTTCGGGAGTATTGCCATAACTCGTATAACGGATGCTTTTTGAAGGTCGAGGTAAATGATTTCCAAAGGTTTCTTGGTTATGTGTTGAAGGATGGATACAGCTGGATGTAGGATTTGCTAGTTTGGGTGACATATTATGCTTCTCCTGTATCCCCAACACCTGATTGCATAACTAGAAAGTTTCGGGAGTTTATAAGTGGGAATTCTAGTATCTCGTAGGATATGTTTCCGACAGACACATGATACGATATGGGGTCTATCATATGTTTGTTTCCGGCTTATTCTGCGAGCCAAATCCTTGTTTTGTTTTGGGTTGTGGTATTCGAGTTGCTTCAATGTCAAGTGTTGATTCCATACCTTCCTTAAGCGTTGTTCTCACATTTCTATGTGAATACTAATCCTTCATGATAATCGAGATTGTCATGTCAATCCTTTTCAACCAAGTGTTCCTCTTCAAGTGGTGCCGATCATTTTCAACATCCGCAAGATCCAATCTCAGTTTTCTCAACGGTGTTCGTTTCATCCGTCCCAAGCTACCCTTGTTTTCCCGCCCTCCCACCCTTTTTTCTTTGAGCACTCAGATTTCTTAATCAAGTATCATTTTATTGATGGGAAATCTCTCCATTCCTTTTCGGAGATGTTCTTATCTGGTGATTCTCAGTAAGATACTAAGGAAGCTTCAAGTTCATCATTCTTCATTCTTTTTCTTCTCCGGTGGATTTAAGTCAAGCTTTGTCGATCTTATCCTTTCCTCGTTTCAAATGTTTTCTCATGTCGGTGCACCTCTTAATCATCCACTTCTCGCTATTCAATTGTTCCGGAGTGCTGAAGATATCTCGAAGATTCGTGTTTCCACTCTGCATTCGTTCAAGCTCTTTCGAGGATGTTATCTCATACAAGCTATCTAACTCAAACGGTGCAATCTCCTTTTCAAGTAAATGTCCAACGGTGTTTCCTTTGAGTGGGCTCTAACCCATAGGTCTTTTCCCAGGATCTTACCTAACTCTTCTAATTTTCCTGGTGTTACTCTCAAATTCTTTTCCAAGTTTGACGTAAGAATGAATTGTCAGCAGTTAAATGTCTTTCTCCAAGATCTTTCAAATTCTTTCATCGTTGGTTCAAACTTTCTAATTTTCATCCTGGAGTATCTCAACAATTCATGGTGGTCTTTTTCAACGTCATTCTCTGTATTTGAAGACCAAAGAAGAGTTTCTCTTCAATCTTATCCGTTCTCTCGAAGATTCGTGGTTCTAGCTTCATGATATCCTGTCATAATTATATTCGATTGTAAGAATTCTTTTCACCCATCCGGAGCATTTAGGCAGTCTTTTCAGTTTGATTCTTCGAAGGCCATCAATTCAGGTTTATTCATTCTCAGCTTTCAAGTATTATTCTCCAAATCTTATCGGTGCATCACTCAAACATCCTCTAATTAGTTCATGATCTCTTCGTTCACTTCTATCTAAATTCTCTCTAGCATCTTCATTCATTTGCTAATTCTTCCCGGTGTTTCTTTATCTTTTCTTCGTTCATTTTCAATTCTACCGGTGGTTCCATCAAGATTTCTCTTCATACGTTATCACATCAATTTATTCGTTGTTTCAATCCTACCGGTGGTTCGCTGAAGACCTTCCCAAGTTTGCACCATATCTATCTTAATCCGTTTAATGAGAATGAGTATATCTCTAATCCGTTGCTTGCCATCAATTTAATTGATGAAGGATATGCATAACGTAATTCTTATTATTGTTTCATCCAAGTGATCTAGTTTCTTCTGTCCATAGATTGTTCTGATATCAATTTCTTGGTTCGAGGTGCTTCATCTTTTCTTATCTGGAGTTCCAACTTTTCCGCATTATATCAGAATGAAGATTCATCTAAATCATTGCAAGGATTCACCTTGTGTTTTCAACTTCTCTTTCTTTCTATCATCCTTTTTATTACCAGAGTTCTTCATGGAGGTTCTACATCATGGTTCAACAAGGATTTAATTCCTTCTCGAAGTGCTCATCAAGATTCTTTTCAGAGGAGCTCAAGTATTCTTCTTCTTGCATTCGAAATGCAATTCCTTCTACCTTATCTTTTCAAGTGGTGTTATGTCATTATTGACAATTTCCCTTCGTGTTTCATGATTCGCAAGTTGTTAAGAATGAGATATTTAAACCCACCAATCTCTTCATTGGAGTTATCTTGGGTTATATTTCACCTAAAGCTTTCCCTAAGGATTGTTGCTAATTATGGTGCTTATAAATGACCCGAGTTCTTCATTTATCCTCCCGGTGAAATAAGCTTCTCGTCTTCTTGTTGATATCAATCCAATCTTTTGTTTCCATAGTGGCAGAATTTCGTCTCAATTTTGAGAAGTTTTCCATAAGCCCACTACAAGTTTATTCGTTTCGTTGTTGGTTTTCCAAAAACTCCGTTATAACGTTCTTGTAAGGGTGCCTTCCAAGCTCATTTGTGTTAGAAGTGGGCATTTTCTTCTCCATTCTTTCATTTCAATGATCTATCTTCTATTCTTTATTCCGGAGGCATTGTCATGTTGCTCTTCTCTCTCATCATCTCAAGTTGTGAGGATCGTGGTCTTTTCGTGCTTATGTCCTCTTTTCAAGTTCTTTTCAACTTATCAAGTCTTGCATCTCTTTTCAACCGGAGTGGTGTACGAATTTGTTCTTCCTTTGTTCCTATTTTCTAACGGAGTGTTTTCAACTTTGTTCATCTCCGTTGTATTCTTTTCTCGAAATTGGTTAACCTATCAAGGTTATTTGGTTTCACTCGTTTGTCAAAGAAGAAACTTAGTTTTCCCTCTTCTCTTCCTCTTCCATTTCCCTCCGGTGCCATCCTAGATCTCGGGACGAGATCCTTTCGTAGTGGTGGAGTGCTGTAACGCCCCGGATATAAATTTCCATATTTGTAACTCCGACTCTTGCCTTTTCCGGATATGCGATATGAGATTCCCTTCGTGGTTGGGTTTTGTCTTTGTTTTGCATTTTGTTCATGTCATGCATTTCATATCATGTCATCATGTGCATCTCCTTTGCATACGTGTTCGTCTCATGCATCCGAGCATTTTCCCCATTCTCTATTTCGCAATCTAACACTCCTACTTGCACCGGCGCACCCCTCCTGTCTCTTTTTGTGAGCGGGTGTTAAACATTCTCGGAATGGACCGAGATTTGCCAAGTGGCCTTGGTACACCACCGGTAGACCGCTTGTCAAATTTTGTGCCACTTGGAGTCCGTTTGATACTCCAACGGTTAACCGGGGAACCGCAAAGGCCTTGTGTGTGTTGAAGCCCAACACCCCTCCAAAACGGCCCAATAACCCATCCAAACCTCTTCCATGTCCTCCGTCGTCGAATCACGATCGTGTGGGCGAAAACTACACTCCATTTGGACACTCCTACCTCCTACTACCTATAAATATGTGTCTCCCTCTGAAATTTCACGGATGAAACCCTAGATCCACTCACCCACCGCACATCCGGACATGTCCGTCCGCCGTCGGACGCGTCCACCGCCACCGCCACGTCGCTCCGGCCAATGAGAGGCCGCCACCTCAGCACCTCCGCCTCTCTCCCCCACTCGCACGCCGCCACTTGTCCTCGCCGGCTTCCCCGCTGCCACGCGGGCCCGCGAGCCCACGGCAGGCCCGCCCGGGCCCGAGCACCCGCGTCGCCGCCTTGAACGCTCGCCTTGCTCCGCCGCCAGGCCCATCCCGCACTCGCAGCCTCGCTGCCCGGCCGGACCTTCGCCGGCATCTCCCCGTCGTCCATCGCTCACCGTCGCACGTCGCTCTTGCCGCCCCGCCAGGTCGCTGCCTCCCTTCCCTCTCCTTTCTCCTCCATCTACCCTCTTTCCCTCACTACCTCGCCGACGCACGCAGGAGCTCGCCGGAGTAGGCGCTTGCCCGGTCTCCTCTGAGCTTCGTCACCACCGCCATGACCGGGAACGGAACCCCGGCGAAGCCCTCGTTCCAGATCCGGCCTTCTCCTCCGCCGTCCATCCGTCCCACGCTCCGGGAGCCTCGCCGGAGTCGCGCCAGGAGCCGCTGCCGCCGTTCTGCCTCGCGGCCAGAGACGACCTCGACGCCTCCCGCATGGGCCCAGATCCAGGTCCAGCGCCGGCCCACCTCACCTCTCCATCGTCGTGGGCTTGGCCCGTGGTAAGCGACCTTGCTACCCGCCGCACTGAGCGTCGTTTAACTAAAACACACTCATCTGTTTTCTCTCGAAAATGACCAAGTCCTCAAATCTTCGTAATTTGTTCCCTACTACATGATGCCATATCTCTGTGACCGTAGCTCCGTTTCATGCATATAAGATATCAAAATGTTCATTGTGAGATGTTCTTCATTTCATTCCATTGTGACATGCTTGTTGGAGTTCATCTTGATGCCCAAATCATTGACGCAAGAGTGCAATAAAATGTTTACTCATGTTACTTAGCAGATTATGATGATTTTTCATTTTTGTCACATTTGATGTGTGCATCATATGGGCATGAGCTCTACATGTGTTTTGATATATGCCATTCCATCTTTACACGGGTGCTTGCCATGTATTTTTGTGATCTATGTGGTGACTAGCACAAGCATGCAAAGTAGTTGTAACGCCCTGAGACCGATGCGCCAGGTGTCTGCCAGTTATTCGCCGGCGTTGCCATGTCATTTGCTTGCGTGTTGCATTTCATCATGTCATCATGTGCATTGCATCATCATGTTTTCAAAACTTGCATCTATCCCGGTCTCCCAGTTCCTTCTGTTGTCTATTTTGAGTCCAGTCACACTCGCACGCGCCCGCGGCACGTCCGAATATTATTTTATAAGTGGCCGGATAATGTTCTCGGAATGGGATGAGAGTTGGCGTGTGGTCTTGTTATAGTGTAGGTAGACCGCGTGCCAAGTTTCATCGCAATCGGAGTCCGTTTGATGCCCCAAGGATATTTATAGCGGCAATATAGTCGGTCAAAACGTCGGACGTTTTTGGTCTCCGGAAATAGATGCTGGGCCCTCTCTCTCTTCTCACCCTCGCAGTCTCGCCACAGCCCACCTAGTCCATCCCCCTTCCCCTCTTCGCTTCTGGAGTTGTCCGATGCAACCGCATGGTCCGAAACCCTCTCTGCTCAGTGCATCGAACCCCTCACGTGCGCGTCCAAAATTGTCTCGGACCCGACCCGGGCAGTCATCACCGTTGGATCCGGATCATCCCCAAACGTCTACAAAACATCTCTGTTTTGTTTATTGGACTCCCTAACCAATTTATTCTCGACCGCCTGATTACGATCGGACGGACCGAGTTAACCCCTCCCCTAATCCCCTACCTATATAAACTCTAGCCTAACCCTAAAATCTAGCCCGCGTGTCCCATCAGTCCATCCGCGCCGCCACCTGATGCCTTCCTCCTCCTTGCATTCCGTGCCAAGCCAATCAGATCCACCTTCTCCTATACTCCTCTCGATCCCCACCAATCAGAGCCCCCATGGCCCTTCTCGACCAACAGAGCTCACCTGTCTCCTCTGCCTTGACCCCGATGCCCTCTGGCTTCGTCGTAGCACCGCTGGACCAGCAGCCCTCGCCGCCCTTCTCCGTTTTCCTCCGTCCTTCTTCCACCTCCCTTTTTTCTTTCTTGTTGTTGCAGGGAGTTGGAGCAGGCATGGCGCCCGGGCGCCTCAAGTTCGTCACCCGCCGCCGGCCTGCTACCTCCACCGCCCGGAGCCGTGCCTTCGTTCGCCGCCATGTCCTTCCTGGAGCCCCGCTGCAGCCGCTCCTTGACGCACGCACCGTCCACTCGCGTAGGCCACGACCAGACCAGCTGCTTTCCGCGCCTCCGTTGACCCTGGATTTGCTGCGCTGCATGCAGCTGCGCAAAGACGTTGCCGCTGCTCTGCTTCCGACGATCAAAGGATGAGGCGCCCGTACACCCAGCGCCGCTCGTCGCCTTCGCCAAGTCCCGTGTGCTGCCGGAGCCCCATGAACCCGCGCCAAGCCTCCTCCCTGCCTCCTCGACCACCACGCCGACCCGTTCGCTTCTCTGTTTCCGGAGACAAGACGCGTCGAGCCTTCGTTGACCTCCATTGAGCGCCGAGTCTGCGGCGGCGTCGGTCTCCAGGTCGCCACCCTCCTCACCGGAGTCCCTCAAGCCGCCGCTAGACCAACTGATGCGGCCTCCTGCATCGCCGGCGTCCTCTGCATCGAAGCAAATGCAGAGCAGGACGAGCGCCCTGAACCGCCCTGTATCACTGTGCGTTGACCGCGCCCCGGCCCAGCTTCTCTCCTCCAGTGCCGCGCAGGCCCAGCTCCCTTCAGCCGCGCAAGCCCAGTTCCCACGCGAGGCCCAGATCCCGCACCGGCCTGCCACTGTTACACCGAGCAGGCCTCGGCCAAGGGTGAGCAGCCCCCCCAGCGCCTCTGATATTTTTTTCCGCTGATTGGGCCATCCTGTTTCAGCCCATTGTATTTTTTTATGCGCTGCAAATTTTGCCATTTAACCAGAGACTGCCTGTTTTATAGAAAACCCCTCATAGTTCATGCATATAATAACTTAATAAGTAAGCATCATATGGACAATCTTAATGTATGAAACTTGCTTAGAATTTTGTCTATTTTCATAATTTCCATTTTCATCTATGTTTAAAATGTTTAAAATGCGGTTTGATTAAATTTGCCCCTATGCCATGTTAAAATGCTTTATTTCATAACTAAATAACCGTAACTCGGAATTTAACAAACTTTATATGTAAATGGGATAGAATTTTGCCTAGTTTAACATGGTGGCCTTACTTTGCATGTTTAACAACTCTAAAACATGGTTTAGGGCAGAACAGTACCAAACCTTAAAATATGCACATGAGGAGTTTCCGGAATTGTTGTTTGTTATTTCGGGCCTCATTTAAACTTGACTAGATAGTTAGTTTACTTATGCTTCACCCCTAGCTATGGTTGACAACATTTAATTTTGTTGGGTACATAAATGAGATCGAACTAAATACTTGAATGTGGTGTTTCGTCAATATGCAACGGAGTTGTATGTTGAGCTCCACTTAATTTGTAGGATTGTCTGTGCATTTTTCCATGCCATGCTTCATTAAACCGGACATGCATCATACTTGATTGTGCATCATGCCATGTTTATGTGGTGGTTGTTTACTATGTTGTTTGCTTTCTTTTTGGTGTACTTCTTCTCGGTAATCCGATAACGTCGCGTTTGTGAGGATCCGTTCGACTACGTCTGTTTGTCATCTTCATGGACTCGTTCTTCTTCCTTGCAGGATTTCAGGCAAGATGACCATACCCTCGAAATCACTTCTATCTTTGCTTGCTAGTTGCTCGCTCTTTTGCTATGCCTATGCTGTGATACCTACCACTTGCTTATCATGCCTCCCCTATTGTTGAACCAAGCCTCTAACCCACCTTGTCCTAGCAAACC
The DNA here is from genome assembly GCF_018294505.1 of Triticum aestivum. Classification (NCBI taxonomy): domain Eukaryota; kingdom Viridiplantae; phylum Streptophyta; class Magnoliopsida; order Poales; family Poaceae; genus Triticum; species Triticum aestivum. The sequence continues at coordinate 352,596,680 of NC_057812.1, read as the reverse complement.
GTTGTTTGGCTATGTTACTGCTTTGCTCAGCCCCTCTTATAGCGTTGTTAGTTGCAGGTGAAGATTGAAGTTTGTTTCCTTGTTGGAACATGGAGATGTTGTTCCTTGTTGGAACATGTTTACTTGTTGGGATATCACAATATCTCTTATCTAATTAATGCATCTATATACTTGGTAAAGGGTGGAAGGCTCGGCCTTATGCCTGGTGTTTTGTTCCACTCTTGCCGCCCTAGTTTCCGTCATATCGGTGTTATGTTCCCGGATTTTGCGTTCCTTACGCGGTTGGGTTATAATGGGAACCCCTTGACAGTTCGCCTTGAATAAAACTCCTCCAGCAATGCCCAACATTGGTTTTACCATTTGCCACCTAGCCTTTTCTTTCCCTTGGGTTCTGCAGACTCAAGGGTCATCATTATTTTAACCCCCCCCCCCCGGGCCAGTGCTCCTTTGAGTGTTGGTCCGACCGAGTAGACTGTGGGGCCACCTCGGGGCAACTTGAGGGTTGGTTTTACTCGTAAGATGTCTCATCTGAGTGTGCCCTGAGAATGAGATATGTGCAGCTCCTATCGGGATTTGTCGGCACATTCGGGCGGTGTTGCTGGACTTGTTTTACCATTGTCGAAGATGTCTTGTAACCTGGATGCCGAGCCTGATCGAATTGTCTTGGGAGAAGGAATATCATTCGTTGACCGTGAGAGCTTGTGGTGGGCTAAGTTGGGACACCCCTGCAGGGCTTTGAACTTTCGAAAGCCGTGCCCGCGGTTATGGGCAGATGGGAATTTGTTAATGTCCGTTTGTAGAAAACCTGAAGTTGACCTTAATTAAAATACATCAACTGCATGTGTAACCGTGATGGTCTCTTTCCGGCGGAGTCCAGGAAGTGAACACGGTGTTGGAGTTATGCTTGACATAGGTTGTTCTAGGGTCACTTCTTGATCATAGTTTCCTCGATCGTGCTTTGCCTTCTCTTCTCGCTCTCTTTTGCGTATATGTTAGCCACCAGATATGCTAGTCGCTGCTGCAGCTCCACCTCATACCTTTTACCTTACCCATAAGCTTAAATAGTCTTGATCGCGAGGGTGTGAGATTGCTGAGTCCCCGTGACTCACAGATACTTCCAAAACCAGCTTGTAGGTGCCATTGAACCGTGCAGATGACGCAACCAAGCTCAAGGAGGAGCTCGATGAAGATCTTGCCCTTTGTGTTGTTTCGTTCTAGTTGATCAGTAGTGGAACCCAGTTGGGGTCGATCGGGGATCTATGTAGCATTTGGGGTAGTCTTCTTTTATTTTGGGTTCCATAGTCGGACCTTGATTGTACTTGGTTGATGTAATGCTTTATTCATGTAATTGTGTGAAGTCGCGATTGTAAGCCAACTATGTATCTTTTTCCCTTATGTATTACATGGGTTGTGTGAAGATTACCTCACTTGCAACATTGCTTTTAATGCGGTTATGCCTCTAAGTCATGCTTCGACACGTAGGAGATATAGCCGCATCGAGGGCGTTACAAGTTGGTATCAGAGCCTTCCCCGACCCTAGGAGACCCCCGCTTGATCGAATGGCTGGCGTTGTTGAGTCTAGAAAAATGTTTTGAGGCATTTAGGATTATATATATGGGAGAGTTAGGAATTCTTTTTACTCCCCAGTCCCTTCGTCACTCTGGTGAGGCATCCTGACATAGAGTTTTGACTCTCCTCTTCTCAAATTTCACTAAAAAAATTTAGGATCACGCGGGTATCTTGGAATCGTTCCGATGGTTTTGTGACAAGAACATTGTTCTTGGTGCCTCCTGACATTTTGGGGTTGTGGCAGTGTCCCGGGGAGTTGAGCTCCGAGGTGTTGTCATCACAATTTTATCGTTGCAGTTCTGGAATACCTGAGTTTAGTTTCGCCGACATCGAAAATCTCTTTTATGCAGTTGTTGGTGAGATAACCTCGACGCCACCCAGTACTGGGGCGGGAGTTCGGGAGTATTGCCATAACTCGTATAACGGATGCTTTTTGAAGGTTGAGGTAGACGATTTCCGAAGGTTTCTTGGTTATGTGTTGAAGGATGGATACAGTTGGATGTAGGATTTGCTAGTTTTGGGTGAGATATTATGCTTCCCCTGTATCCCCAACACCTAATTGTATAACCGGAAAATTTCGGGAGTTTATAAGTGGGAATTCAAGTAGCTCTTAGGATATCTTTTCGACAGATGTATGATACGAAATTGGGGTTCGACGTCTAGTGGTCCGCCAATTCACGGTTGGTTTTACAGTGGTCTCGTTGTGTCTTAAAGAGTCCTTGGCTATGTCGACTCGGGGACACTTCGTGTCATGTGCACTGCCTTGTACATGATGGTGTTGTACGATCGAGCCCGTGTAGGCCCCACCATGAAAACTTCGGACGAAATCTCTATCATATGTTTGTTCTGGCTTATTTGAAAGCCAATCCTTTGTTTTGTTTTGAGTTGTGGTATTCGAGTTGCTTCAGAGACAATGTGGATTCCATCCCTTTTCTAAGCGGTGTTCTCATATTTGTATGTGAATACTAATCCTTCATGATCATCGAGATTGACATGTCAATCCTTTTTAACCGGTGTACTTCTCTTCAAGTGGATCCGATCATTGCAACATCCGCAAGATCAAGTATCAGTTCTTCTCAACGGTGTTTGTTTCATCCGTCCCCAAGTTGTCTTTGTTTTCCCGCCCACCCACCCTTTTTCTTGAAGGAATCTGATGTCTTAATCAAGTATCCTTTATTCTTGTGAAGTCCCTTCTTTCTTTTCAATCAATGTTCTTATCCGGTGATTCTCATGGTCATTCTAACGGGGCCTCAAGTTCATCATTCTTCATTTTTTTTCTCCGGTGGTTTTAATTCAAGCTTTGTTCATCATATCTTTTTCCTCGTTTCAAATACCTTCTCATGCCGGTGCACCTCATATTCATTCATTTTCTCGCTATTCAATTGTTCTGGAGTGCTCAAGATATCTCGAAGATTCGTGTTTCTATTCTATTTTCGTTCAAACTCTTTTGAGGATGTTATATCATTTAAGCCTTTTAATTCAACCGGTGCAATCTCTCTTTTCAAGTAATCCTTCAATGGTGTATCTTTTGAGTGGGCCCTAACCCACAGGTCTTTTCCCAGGATCTTGCCTGACTCTTCTTATTTTCCCGGAGCTATCCTCAAATTCTTTTAAAGTTTGACGTAAGAATGATTCATCATCAGTCATATGTATTTCTCCAAGATCTTTCAAATTCTTTTCATTGTTGGCTCAACCTTTCCATTCTTCATTCCGGAGTGCCTCTACAATTCTTGGTGTTGTTTCTCGTCGTCATTCTCTGTATTTGAAGACCGAAGAAGAGTTTTCCCTCCATATCCTATCCGTTCTCTCAGAGATTTGTGGTTCTAGATCGAGGCCATCCTCTCATAATTGTTTTGATTGTGAGAATTCTTTTCACTCATCCGGAGCTATTCAAGATTCTTTTCAGTTTGATTCTCCGAAGCCCATCATTTCAGAAGATTTATTCATTCTCAGCTTTCTGTTATCATTCTCCAAATCTTACCGGTGCATTGTTCAAATATCCTCTAATCAGTTCATGATCTCTTCGTTCTCATGGATCTAAATTCTCTCAAGCATCTTCGTTTTTTGCTAATTCTTACCGGTGATTCTTCCCTTTTACTTCATTCGTTTTCCAATTCTTACGGTGGTTCATTTAAGAGTTTTCTCTTCCTTGTTTATCATATCAATTTATTCGTTGTTTCAACCCATCCGGTGGTTCGTTCAATACCTTCCCAAGTTGGCGCGACATCTATCTTAATCTTTTCTTCGAGAATAAGTAGTATGCCAAATCCGTTGATTGTCATCAATTTAATTGGTGAAGGATACGCATAACGTAATTCTTATTTTTGTTCATCCAAGTGATTAATTCCTTATTCCAGAGGTTCATCAAATTCTCGATTCAAGTTGTCCATCTTTCTTTTCCGGAGTTCAAATTTATTTCAATTATACCATTCCAAAGCTTCATCTAATCATTACAAGGATTCACCATGTGTTTTCAACTTCTCTTGCCTTCCGTTTGATCATTCCTTTGTTTACCGGAGTTCTTCATGAAGGTTCTACATGTTGGTTCATCAAGGATTTAATTCCTTCTCGAAGTGATCATCAAGATTCTTTTTAGAGGAGTTCAAGCATTCTTCATCGAGCTATCCGGAGTGCTTTTCTTTCTACCGTATCATTGGAGGTGCTATTATGTCATTCTTGATAATTTGAGTTCATGTTTCATGTTCCACATGTTGTTAAGAATGAGGTATTTTAAATCCATCAATCCCTTCGTTGGAATTATCTTGGGCTATATTTCACCAAAAATCGTCCCTAAGGATTGTTGCTATTTATGGTGCTCATATAGGACCCAAGTTCTTCTTTCATCCTTCCGGTGAAATAAGCTTTCTCGTCTCCTTGTTCATACAAATCCAATTCTTTTCCCGTGAGTGGCAGGTTGTCACCTCATAATCTGATATGTATTCCATAAGACCATATCAAGATTATTCTTTTTGTTGTTGGTTTTCCAACAATTCCGTTCTAGCATTTGTTGTAAGCATGCTCTCATTTTTCCCTTCGTTCATTCCATTCTTACTTTTGTTTCGGAGGCATTGTGTTGCTGCTCTCTTCAAACCTTCTTCTTGTTCTTGTCAGGATCTTGTTCTTTTCTTGGTTTATCCATTTAACCGGAGTGTTGTGTCCCTTTTTTCTCAAGCTCTCTCATTTTATCAAGTCTTCATCTCTTTTCAACCGAAGTGCTACCCGAATCGGTTCTTTCTTATTCCTCTTTCTTAATGGAGTGCTTTAAACTTTGTTCTTCTCCATTGCTTTCTTTCTTTCATTTTGCTCAACCTCTCAAGGCTCGTGGTTTCATTCGTTTGTCAAAGAAGCAACTTAGTTTTACCTTTTCTCTTGCTCTTCCGTTTTTCCCTCCGGTGCCATTCTAGATCTCGGGACGAGATCCTCTCGTAGTGGTGGAGTGTTGTAACGCCCTAAGACCGATGCGCCAGGTGTCTGCCAGTTATTCGCCGGTGTTGCCATGTCATTTGCTTGCATGTTGCATTTGATCATTTCATCATGTGCATTGCATCATCATGTTTCCAAAACTTGCATCCATCCCGGTCTCCCAGTTCCTTCCGTTGTCTGTTTTGAGTCCAGCCACACTCGCACGCGCCCGCGGCACGTCCGAATATTATTTTATAAGTGGCCGGATAATGTTCTTGGAATGGGATGAGAGTTGGCGTGCGGTCTTGTTATAGTGTAGGTAGACCGCGTGCCAAGTTTCATCGCAATCGGAGTTCGTTTGATGCCCCAATGGATATTTATAGCGGCAATATAGTCGGTCAAAATGTCGGATGTTTTCGGTCTCCGGAAACATATGCCGGGCCCTCTTCTTCTCACCCTCGCAGTCTCGCCACAGCCCACCTAGTCCATCCTCCTTCCCCTCTTCGCTTTCAGAGTTGTCCGATGCGACCGCACGGTCCGAAACCCTCTCTGCTCAGTGCATCGAACCCCTCACGTGTGCGCCCGAAATTGTCCCGGACCCGACCCTGGCAGTCGTCACAGTCGGATCCGGATCATCCCCAAACATCTACAAAACATCTCTGTTTTGTTTATTGGACTCCCTAACCAATTTATTCTCGACCGCCTGATTACGATCGGACGGACCGAGTTAACCCCTCCCCCAATCCCCTACCTATATAAACTCTAGCCTAACCCAAAAATCTAGCCCGTGTGTCCCATCAGTCCATCCGCGCCGCCACCTGATGCCTTCCTCCTCCTTGCATTCCGTGCCAAGCCAATCAGATCCACCTTCTCCTATACTCCTCTCGATCCCCACCAATCAGAGCCCCCATGGCCCTTCTCGACCAACAGAGCTCGCCTGTCTCCTCTGCCTTGACCCCGACGCCCTCTGGCTTCGCCGTAGCACCGCTGGACCAGTAGCCCTCGCCGCCCTTCTCCGTTTTCCTCCGTCCTTCTTCCACCTCCCTTTTTTCTTTCTTGTTGCTGCAGGGAGTTGGAGCAGGCATGGCGCCCGAGCGCCTCAAGTTCGTCACCCGCCGCCGGCCTGCTACCTCCACCGCCCGGAGCCGTGCCTTCGTTCGCTGCCATGTCCTTCCTGGAGCCCCGCTGCAGCCACTCCTTGACGCCCGCACCGTCCGCTCGCGTAGGCCACGACCAAACCTGCCGCTTTCCGCGCCTCCATTGACCCTGGATTTGCTGCACTGCCTGCAGCTGCACCAAGACGCTGCAGCTGCTCTGCTTCCGACGAGCAAAGGACGAGGTGCCCGTTCGCCCAGCGCCGCTCGTCGCCTTCGCCAAGTCCCGTGTGCTGCCGGAGCCCCATGACCCCGCGCCAAGCCTCCTCCCTGCCTCCTCGACCACCACGCCGACCCGTTCGCTTCTCTGTTTCCGGAGACAGGACACATCGAGCCTTCGTTGACCTCCAGCGAGCGCCGAGTCTGCGGCATCGTCGGTCTCCAGGTCGCCGCCCTCCTCACCGGAGTCCCTCAAGCCGCCGCCAGACCCGCTGCTACGGCCTCCTGCATCGTCGGCGTCCTCTGCATCGAAGCAGATGCAGAGCAGGACGAGCACCCTGAACTGCACTGTATCACGCGCTTATGACCTCCCCCTCTATGCCTTGCGGTAATGATTCCTCTGGAATTACAACCTTTACCACAACGGTGCCGTCCATGGATCAAATTATTTCGTGGATTGGATTTCACTTGCCTGTCTACGGTTCCCTTGCGTGTGCTCGGGATAGGTGTTTTGTATAAATGTTTCACCGTATTATTAAGTATTCTCCTTTAGTTTTTTTCTCTATCTAGAAGTGGAATAGAATAACCCGGTTGAAGGGTAATGATCATACGTCTGTAATGCATTGTATGGCCCAGAATAGGTCCTATTCTTCTACCTTTTCCAGGTAGTCGATGGCTATTCACAGCTACCACCTTAACACCAAAGAAGAGTTCGACCCAATGCTTTATTTCTGTCTTAGTGAATCCCGGTTCGACATTAAAAGTATATTGATTCTTTCCCAATAAACGAAGACTTTTTTCTGTAAATACTGCGTATTTGATTCCATCCATAAATCGACTTTCCCTCCTATGCTCTGAGTTCCAGTATCGATAAGAATTCGAGTTCTTATTGTTCTTATGTTATGGTATGAATATGATGTGCGTTGACCGCGCCCCAGCCCAGCTGCTCTCCTCCAGTGCCGCGCAGACCCAGCTCCCTTCAGCCGCGCAAGCCCAGTTCCCACGCGAGGCCCAGATCCCGCACCGACCTGCCACTGTTACACTGACCGGGCCTCAGCCAAGGGTGAGCAGCCCCCCCAGCGCCTCTGATATTTTTTTCCGCCGATTGGGCCATCCTGTTTCAGACCATTGTATTTTTTTATGCGCTGCAAATTTTGACATTTAACCAGAGACTGCCTGTTTTACAAAAAAACCCTCATAGTTCATGCATATAATAACTTAATAAGTAAGCATCATATGGAAAAACTTAATATATGAAAGTTGCTTAGAATTTTGTCTAGTTTCATAATTTGCCATTTTCATCTATGTTTAAAATGTTTAAAATGCGGTTTGATTAAATTTTCCCCTATGCCATGTTAAAATGCTTTATTTCATAACTAAATAACCGTAACTCGGAATTTAACAAACTTTATATGTAAATGGGGTAGAATTTTGCCTAGTTTAACATGGTGGCCTTACTTTGCATGTTTAACGACTCTAAAACATGGTTTAGGGCAGAACAGTACCAAACCTTAAAATATGCATATGAGGAGTTTCCGGAATTGTTGTTTGTTATTTTCGGCCTCATTTAAACTTGACTAGATAGTTAGTTTACTTATGCTTCACCCCTTTCTATGGTTGACAACATTTAATTTTGTTGGGTACATAAACAAGATCAAACTAAATACTTGAATGTGGTGTTTCGTCAATATGCAACGGAGTTGTATGTTGAGCTCCACTTAATTTGTAGGATTGTTTGTGCATTTTGACATGCCATGCTTCATTAAACCAGACATGCATCATACTTGATTGTGCATCATGCCATGTTTATGTGGTGGTTGTTTACTATGTTGTTTGCTTTCTTTCCGGTGTACTTCTTCTCGGTAATCCGGTAACGTCACATTTGTGAGGATCCGTTCGACTACGTCTGTTTGTCTTCTTCATGGACTCGTTCTTCTTCCTTGCGGGATTTTAGGCAAGATGACCATACCCTCGAAATCACTTCTATCTTTGCTTGCTAGTTGCTCGCTCTTTTGCTATGCCTATGGTGCGATACCTACCACTTGCTTATCATGCCTCCCTTATTGTTGAACCAAGCCTCTAACCCACCTTGTCCTAGCAAACCGTTGTTTGGCTATGTTACCACTTTGCTCAGCCCCTCTTATAGCGTTGTTAGTTGCAGGTGAAGTTTGAAGTTTGTTTCCTTGTTTGAACATGGAGATGTTGTTCCTTATTGGAACATGTTTACTTGTTGGGATATCACGATATCGCTTACCTAATTAATGCATTTATATACTTGGTAAAGGGTGGAAGGCTCGGCCTTATGCCTGGTGTTTTGTTCCACTCTTGCCGCCCTAGTTTCTGTCATATCGGTGTTATGTTCCCAGATTTTTTGTTCCTTACGCGGTTGGGTTATAATGGGAACCCCTTGATAGTTCGCCTTGAATAAAACTCCTCCAGCAATGCCCAACATTGGTTTTACCATTCTCCACCTAGCCTTTTCTTTCCCTTGGGTTCTGCAGACTCAAGGGTCATCATTATTTTAACCCCGCCCCCGGGCCAGTGCTCCTCTGAGTGTTGGTCCGACCGAGTAAACTGTGGGGCCACCTTGGGGCAACTTGAGGGTTGGTTTTACTCGTAGGATGTCTCATCTGAGTGTGCCCTGAGAACGAGATATGTGCAGCTCCTATCGGGATTTGTCGGCACATTCGGGCGGAGTTGCTGGACTTGTTTTACCATTGTCGAGGATGTCTTGTAACCTGGATGCCGAGCCTGATCGGATTGTCTTGGGATAAGGAATAAACTTCGTTGACCGTGAGAGCTTGTGGTGGGCTAAGTTGGGACACCCCTGCAGGGCTTTGAACTTTCGAAAGTCGTGCCCGCGGTTATGGGCAGATGGGAATTTGTTAATGTCCGGTTGTAGAAAACCTGAAGTTGACCTTAATTAAAATACATCAACCGCGTGTGTAACCGCGATGGTCTCTTTTCGGTGGAGTCCGGGAAGTGAACACGGTGTTGGAGTTATGCTTGACGTAGGTTGTTCTAGTGTCACTTCTTGATCATAGTTTCCTCGATCGTGCTTTGCCTTCTCTTCTTGCTCTCTTTTGCGTATATGTTAGCCACCAAATATGCTAGTCACTGTTGCAGCTCCACCTCATACCTTTTACCTTACCCATAAGCTTAAATAGTCTTGATCACGAGGGTGTGAGATTGCTGAGTCCCCGTGACTCACAGATACTTCCAAAACCAGCTTGCAGGTGCCGTTGAACCGTGCAGATGACGCAACCAAGCTCAAGGAGGAGCTCGATGAAGATCTTGCCCTTTGTGTTGTTTCATTCTAGTTGATCAGTAGTGGAGCCCAGTTGGGGTCAATCGGGGATCTGTGTAGCATTTGGGGTGGTCTTCTTTTTTTTGGGTTTCGTAGTCGGACCTTGATTGTATCTGGTTGATGTAATGCTTTATTCACGTAATTGTGTGAAGTGGCGATTATAAGCCAACTATGTATCTTTTTCCCTTATGTATTACATGGGTTGTGTGAAGATTATCTCACTTGCGACATTGCTTTCAATGCGGTTATGCCTCTAAGTCGTGCTTCGACACGTAGGAGATATAGCCGCATCGAGGGCGTTGCAGTAGCCTTCGTGATATTGCTGTTTTCAGGGACTTAGGATTTTGCTAAGTCTTTGTTCTACTGTTATTTTTATGTCATGTAAACATGATGCTACAGTGATATTCATGCTCGTTTTGAGTTTCTTCAGTAAGGTTGTTTTGGACATATGGTTATGCTCTATCCATCCATGCCCCTGTTTGCAATTATAGAGTGCCCTAGCATGTCTTAATCTGCTCTACTTTTGTTATAAAACGTTCCTGGTAGATTGTTTACATGTTAATCAATTTTTCCATGGTTGGTGCTAGTGATCCATGCATGCTAGGACTTTCTCTTGCAATGGTTGATTCTTAAACATGTCTTCTTGCTGTTAGTATGCTTGTTTTGTCATTCAATGCCTTGTGGTGAGTGATTTGAGCTCACAAAGTTGCCTTCATAATTCTGTTTATGCCATGCTCTTATTTCTGCCAAGTCTGAAACTTATAATAAAACTTGCTATGTTGTAACATCCCAAATTTTCAATTTGGAATGTTATACATTAGGTCATCATGCATATCATATTTTATTTTGCTTTTGGCTTTGATCCTAGAAAATCCTAAGCAACTCAAGGACCCACGGAGAGAGTTGGGGATTTCGTTATTTACATATTTGAGTTTTCTCAAATTATGTAAACAGGATCATTTGATTTTATTTATTTTATCATCAATTATTTCTATTACAAAAATATGAGAGCGGGAATAAAATGACTTTCCCAAAATATAGAAATATTGAGGATTTAATAAAAAAATCAAATAAGATTTATTTCGGAGTTTTTCGGTATTTTATTTGAATTTAGGAAAAATGCGTGTTTTTCAAAGTTGTAGATTGGGCCCAGATAAATGTTCACTTTATCGGGCTTGATTTTAGAAACCAGGAAAATTTTATTTCGTGAATTTTGGAGTCCGTTTAGTATTTCTTTTTATTTTCTTCTGAGCGGAATTATTAAAAAAAATATCGCGGAACCGACTTTGGGCCGTACTCGGCCAGGACTCCGCCTGGCCGGGGCCTTTATAAGGCGCGCCCGAGGCCCGAGCCGAGCCAGCCCACCACCGCCGCCCTAACCCTAGCGCGCCCCAGCCACCGCCGCCCCAGCCCGCCACCGCCGGAGTTGCGCGCCGCCCGAGGTTCGCCGTCGCCTTGTTTTCCGTGCTGTTTTAAAAAAATCGTCATTTTTCTTTTTCATCGGATTTTTCCGCGGTTATTTTCTGATCGCGATTTCTGATCCGATTTTCATTTTAGTATAAGTTTTCGCTCGTTTATCGGAATCAGGCGATTCAAGCGCCTGGAGTTTCGTCTCGAAACCCTCTTTCCGAATAATCAACTTAAACATGTTTTTGCTACTGTAAAATTTTCCCTAGATCCAGATTACTAGAACGATGTTGTTTTCTTTCGCCGTTTGATTTCTTTTGCCTCGTTCGATTTGATTCTTTTGCAAACCAGGGTTCTTAAGTTGAACTTTCTGGTTAGATCTTCTATTTGAGTTTTACCTGTGCATTAGATGAGTACTTATTGTATGATTGTTGTTTGTCTGCGATAGAATACCCGGAGTGCGCCGCCTATTACTTCGAATCTCTAGGTTTCACGGATCATCAGCAAGGCAAGTAACACTTTGATCATACCTTTTTCTACAACCCAGTTTTATTGCATTAGATCAATTTTCACACATTGCATGATTAGGATCTAATTAAATTGTGGGATGGGAAGTAGATGAGGTAGTACCTATTACCTGTTTATTATCAAACCTTTGGGAGTTACTTCTACGTTTGCTTATTATGCCATGCTATGCCAGTAGACGTGGATTGGGTGAGTGAAATCCATGACAGATGTGAGATTGATAATTAATGGTTTATCTAAGGTGGCAACTTAAACACACATCTGGGTTGATTGAGGCACCTGGGGTTTCCAAGACTTGCCTGTTTTTCTTTTGGACCGCCACCCAGGCTCAAAGGAATCATGAGATTATTCATACTAGAAACTTCCGTGTGCAGCCACAAGCTATTATCAGCTCTAGCATAGTTGACTAAGTTGTGCGAACTCTTACAGTGGTAGACTAGCAGATGTAGGGGATGTAGGTGGTACGGTCTACCCGATCGTAAGGTGCTAGCGCTTCTGAAAGACTATGTATCGGCCATCCGTTTCTCAAACACCCTGTAGTGCGAGAAACCAAACGGAGGCGATCGAGTCTTGTGGGAAAAAGTGTGCAAACCTCTGCAGAGTGTAATAAACTAATCATGATTAGCCGTGTCCCCGGTTATGGACATCTTGAGTATCTAGTACTTGGATTTTCATGTGAATCTCAACATGTTACTCTAAAGTTAATTTTGTTGGGTTTAATGATGTTACTTTAATTGGGATTGAGAATGATGTCAACCATTCTCAATGTTTAATAACCACCATGAGAGTAATTAAATTTATTCCTTTGAAGTAGGGAAAAATTGGCTTTACGCAAAAACTATAACCATAGAGCTTTCCACCAGCCAAATATGCATATAGTATAGCTGTTGCATTCCATTACTCTATGTGTTACCTTGCCAGCATATTCCATGTGCTGACCCGTTTTCGGGCTGCAACGTTAATGTTGCAGACTTTTCAGACGATGATTAAGGAGTTTTTAGGTCGTGGTTCTATACTCAGTGATGTCGTTGGAGTTGATGGACTCACTTATCTTCCAAGCCTTCCGCTGTTATCGTTATTAGATGGCCTTAAGCCATATTTATTGTAATAAGTTCTCTTTTGAGACACTCGATGTAATAAGTGTGTGATTGCTACTCTGCTATAAATCCTCCGAGTACTGTGTGGTGTCAGCATTACTGATCCAGGGATGACACCGGAGCACAGAGATCAGACTGTTTGAGGTCTAGTCGCTACAGAGATGGTATTAGAGCACACGCTGACTGTAGGACACGACCACTAAGCTAAAGACCTAGATCACTACTCACTCTCTTCTCTTCTGACTTCTCATCTTTTCTACTCTTTAGGATGGCGGATGCAAGGAACAAGTTCACACAACCAGATGAAGATACACCCTTTGGACGCCACTTGAAGGAAGTCACTAGATACCTGAACATAGGAGTACCAAGCTTCATGGGAATCTACAACGCCACTTTACCTGAAGAAGAGCGCTGGATGATTCAAGTTCAAGTTCCAGGAAGGACGTTCATGCCAGTCACTGAGCCCATAGAGTTTTCTTTTGATGCATCAACTTGGAGTCTAGGAAAGAGCATGGAAGCTCACATCGCCATGGGACGCATTGGAGAAGTCTACCGCAAGGATCTTAAGGATACTATCTACCAGATTTGTGGGCGCCGAGATGAACACTGGGAGATAATCAGCACCAGGAAAGATAGATCAATTGCAGCTTTTATTCAGGAGTTAAACCAGCACATTCGACGACAGGAGAATCAGATGTGCACCAACATGATAGATCTGAAGAAGGCTAAGACTAGAATCAAGGAACTAAAGGAAGAACTCAAGGCTACACGTGAAGATTATGAAGAAGAAATTGAAGTATTGGTGGATAAGAATGCTGACCTAACTATGAAGCTAGGAATATTTATGGGAGGCCCGACACCAGTAGATGAAGACGAAGAACCCAAAGAGATTAGCCCGGAAGACTACATCATCATTGACAGCACCGACTCGGAACAAGATAGTAGCGATGATGACTATGTGGATGAAGCCGGAGCAGATATCATGGAGTCTACAACCGTAGAATATTTCTAGTAGACCACCTCATCAGTAGTAGTAGTCCACCATGTAAATATAGTAGTCCGAGCACTTTGCGATAGTTAGATCGATTGTATGCCTTTGTTTGATTGATTGAAGTGAATTGTGTGCTTTTGCCTCATGTGCATATGGGTAGTGTTTTCTCTTTAGACCCCTCTATTCTTATATCTCGTCTTTTCTAAAACCCTCAGATGCCTCCGAGACGTGACCCCGGATTTGCCTTTCCGCCGGAGCTCACCCAGTTGATCCAGCAGCAGAACACCTTGATGCAGTTGCTAGTTCAGAATCAGAATCAGGGGAACAATAACAACAACCCACCACCACCACCACCTGTTGACCACTTAGCCCGTTTTCTTAGGCTAAATCCGCCGGTGTTTTCCAGTAGCACCGAGCCGATAGTAGCAGATGATTGGCTCCGCAAGATAGCTAGGGAGTTGACCACAGCAGGATGCACAGATGTGGAGAAGGTTAAGTTTGCCGCACATCAGTTAGAAGGACCCGCAGCATCCTGGTGGGAGAATTTCACAACCACCTTCCCAGTCGACACTGTCACATGGGACCAGTTTCAGCAGGCTTTTCGTACTGCCCATGTTTCAGCAGGAGCAATGGCCATGAAGAAGCGTGAGTTTCATAACTTGCGCCAAGGAGGACGGACAGTTGGCCAGTATGTGGAGGAGTTTAGTAAGCTAGCACGTTATGCCCCAGATGACGTTGCTACGGATGCAGCTAAGCAGGAGAAGTTTCTGGAAGGACTGAATGATGAGTTGAGTATGCAGTTGATGGTAGCCACCTTCAACAACTACCAGGAGTTGGTAGACCGTGCTCTTATGATTGAAGGGAAGCAGCAGCAAATTGAGAACCGCGAGAGGAAGTATGGACAAGGAAAGTATAATTCAGGAGCTCAGCAGAAGCCACGTTTTACCCCTAGGCCGGGAGGACATTTCCAGCATACCCATGGAGTAGGTAGCTCGCACAATCACAATGGCACCAAGAATGATAATGGGAATGGAGGAAGCAATGGACAGAACCGCAACACCCCATCAACCCCAGCCAAGAAGGACTTGAGCTATGTCACTTGTTATAAGTGTTCGAAGCCAGGACATTATGCAAATGAATGTCCTGAAGGCCAAAATGGCAATGGAAGTTCTGGGAAGAAGCCGAACCCTTTCAACAGGGGACAGGTGAACTACGTTAGCGTGGAGGAGGTTGAAGCTCAGCCCGATGCGGTAATAGGTAAGTTTTTGGTTAAGTCATTTACTGCACTCGTTCTTTTTTATACTGGTGCATCGCATTCATACATCTCAAGGGGATTTGTGGATAAGTATAACCTACCAACCCAAGCCCTTAGGTCACCCATGTTAGTAACCTCGCCAGGAGCAGAATATGTGGCTAGTCTATGGTGTGATCGGTTACCATTAAGGATTGGTAACTATGTTTTTCCCTCGGACCTAGTAGTATTGGAATCTCAAGGATTGGATGTGATATTAGGCATGGATTGGTTATCAAAGTATGAAGGGAATATTGAGTGTGCTAGTAAGTCAATTTTGCTTACCACACCAGAAGGGAGAAGGATCAAGTATGTATCCCGGTATGTACCAAAGAGGACACAAGTAAATTCCTTATCAGGAGTTGTGCAGGAGGAAGTACCAGTGGTAAAGGATATTCCTGATGTATTTCCCGAAGAGTTGTCAGGCATGCCACTGGATAGAGACATTGAGTTTTTGATTGAGCTATTGCCAGGCACTGGGCCGATATCAAAGAGACCATATAGGATGTCAGCAAAGGATTTGGTGGAAATTAAGAAGCAGATTAAGGAGTTACTGGATAAGGGATATATTCGCCCAAGTTCTTCGCCTTGGGGATCACCAGTACTTCTAGTAGAGAAGAAGGATGGATCGTGAAGGATGGTTGTTGACTATCGAGGATTGAACGAAGTAACAATCAAGAACAAGTACCCACTACCAATGATCAACGATCTGTTTGATCGGTTGCAAGGAGCTAAAGTGTTTTCCAAGATCGATTTGCGATTAGGATACCATCAGTTGAAGATTCGAGAACAGGATATTCCGAAGACAGCTTTTACCACCAGGTATGGGTTGTATGAGTATACCGTTATGTCATTTGGACTGACTAACGCGCCTGCCTATTTTATGAACATGATGAACAAAGTGTTTATGGAGTTTTTGGATAAGTTCGTCGTAGTGTTCATTGATGATATCCTGGTATATTCGAAGAATGAAGAGGAGCATAAAGAGCATTTGTGTTAGGTACTTGGAAAGCTCAGAGAACATCAATTATATGCCAAGTTCAGCAAATGTGAATTTTGGTTGAAGGAAGTAGGATTCCTTGGACATGTTATATCTGGAGAAGGTATAGCAGTAGATCCCGCTAAAGTTGAAACCGTGACCAAGTGGGAAGCCCCAACTACCATTGGAGAGATCCGGAGTTTTCTTGGACTCGCAGGATACTACCGGAGGTTTATTGAGAATTTCTCAAGGATCGCGAAACCTATGACGGAGTTGCTGAAGAAGGATACTAAGTTCAAATGGACTGAGGAGTGTGAGGTAAGTTTTCAGGAATTGAGGAAACATTTGGTTACCTCACCAGTGTTGATTTTGCCAGATCAAACCAAGGACTATGAGGTGTATTGCCACGCTTCACGTCGAGGACTTGGAGTAGTGCTTATGCAGGAAGGGAGAGTTGTTTCGTATGCTTCACGACAACTGAAGCCTCACGAATTGAATTATGCTACGCAAGATTTGGAGTTAGCAGCCGTAGTGCATGCATTGAAGACATGGAGACATTTCCTCATTGGAAATTATTGTGAGGTGTACACGGATCATAAGAGTCTGAAGTACATTTTCACGCAGAAGGAGTTGAACCTCAGACAAAGGAGATGGTTGGAGCTCATCAAGGATTATGATATGAAATTACATTACCATCCCGGAAAAGCTAATGTAGTAGCTGATGCATTAAGCCGCAAGAGCCATGTCAATAGGTTAATGACGGGAGAAATACCCAAGGAGTTAGCAGAAAATCTTCGTGAGCTATGTTTAGAAATAGTTCCGAGAGGCTATGTGGCAGCATTGGAAATTCAGTCAACTTTGATGGATAGAATCAGAGAAGCTCAGAAAACTGACAAAGAGATTGCCGCTATAAAGGAGAAACTGAGCAAGGGAAAAGCTAAAGGATTTCGTGAGGATGAGCACGACACCCTATGGTTTGAAGACCGTGTTTACGTGCCCAATGACCCGGAGATCAGAAAGTTGATTCTGCAAGAGGCACATGATTCACCGTATTCGATTCACCCAGGAAATACCAAGATGTATTTGGATTTGAAGTATATTTTCTGGTGGACCGGAATGAAAAAGGATATTGCAGAGTATGTAGCAATTTGTGACGTATGACAGAGAGTAAAGGCAGAGCATCAGAAGCTAGCAGGATTGTTGCAACCATTGCCGATACCCGAATGGAAGTGGATAAGCTAGGCATGGATTTTATCACGGGATTACTAAGGACTCGTTCAGGCTATGACTCGATTTGGGTTGTAGTTGATCGATTGACGAAAGTAGCTCATTTCATCCCAGTAAAGACCACTTACACCAGTGCTAGGTCGGCAAAGATATACATGACCAGGATCGTATGTTTGCATGGAGTTCC
The DNA here is from genome assembly GCF_018294505.1 of Triticum aestivum. Lineage (NCBI taxonomy): Eukaryota > Viridiplantae > Streptophyta > Magnoliopsida > Poales > Poaceae > Triticum > Triticum aestivum. The sequence continues at coordinate 352,579,385 of NC_057812.1, read as the reverse complement.
GAGGAGCATCGTATCAGATAGAGGAACCCAGTTTACCTCAAAGTTCTGGAAGCAGTTGCATGAGACTTTGGGTACTAGGTTAGAATTTAGTACAGCTTTTCATCCGCAGACAGATGGATAGACTGAGAGAGTCAATCAGATTTTGGAGGATATGCTGAGAGCTTGTGCGCTAGATTATGAATCTAGTTGGGACGATAATTTGCCATATGCAGAGTTCTCTTACAATAATAGCTATCAGACCAGTTTGAAGATGGCCCCTTTCGAAGCTTTGTACGGAAGGAGGTGCAGGACACCGTTGTCATGGGACGAAGTTGGAGACCGCCAGTTGTTTGGACCAGATTTGATTAAGGAGTCTGAACAGAAGGTGAAGTTGATTCGCGATAGGCTCAAGGTAGCCCAGTCCAGGCAGAAGAGCTATGCAGATTCTAAACGCAAGGAGATAGTTTATGAAGTCGGAGATAGAGCTTATCTTCGAGTATCCCCACTTCGAGGGATTAAGTGCTTTGGAGTTAAGGGGAAGTTAGCGCCACGATTTGTAAGACCATATCGAGTTTTGGAGCATATGGGAGAAGTGGCTTACAAGTTGGAATTGCCAGAAGGATTAACAGGAGTTCATGATGTGTTCCACGTTTCTCAGTTGAAAAAGTGTCACGGGGAGATGGCTGACATACCTTTGAGAGACACAGTGCCATTGGAAGCAATTCAGTTGGATAACAATTTGACCTATGAGGAAAAACCAGTCAAGATTCTTGAGTTTGCCAGCCGAGTTACTCGTAGCAAGGTTATCAAGTTTTGCAAAGTTTAGTGGAGCCACCACACGGAGGATGAAGCCACCTGGGAGCGAGAGGAAGATTTGCTCAAAGACCACCCTCACCTATTTTCTAGCCAACCCGAATCTCGAGGGCGAGATTCATCTTAAGGGGGGTAGGTTTGTAACATCCCAAATTTTCAATTTGGAATGTTATACATTAGGTCATCATGCATATCATATTTTATTTTGCTTTTGGTTTTGATCCTAGAAAATCCTAAGTAACTCAAGGACCCACGGAGAGAGTTGGGGATTTCGTTATTTACATATTTGAGTTTTCTCAAATTATGTAAACAGGATCATTTGATTTTATTTATTTTATCATCAATTATTTCTATTACAAAAATATGAGAGCGGGAATAAAATGACTTTCCCAAAATATAGAAATATTGAGGATTTAATAAAAAAAATCAAATAAGATTTATTTCGGAATTTTTCGGTATTTTATTTGAATTTAGGAAAAATGCGCGTTTTTCAAAGTTGTAGTTTGGGCCCAGATAAATGTTCACTTTATCGGGCTTGATTTTAGAAACCCGGGAAAATTTATTTCGTGAATTTTGGAGTCCGTTTAGTATTTCTTTTTATTTTCTTCCGAGCGGAATTATTAAAAAAAATCGCGGAACCGACTTTGGGCCATACTTGGCCAGGACTCCGCCTGGCCGGGGCCTTTATAAGGCGCGCCCGAGGCCCGAGCCGAGCCAGCCCACCACCGCCGCCCTAACCCTAGCGCGCCCCGCCACCGCCGCCGCCGCCGGAGTTGTGCGCCGCCCGAGGTTCGCCGCCGCCTTGTTTTCCGTGCTGTTTAAAAAAAATTCGTTGTTTTTCTTTTTCATCGGATTTTTCCGCGGTTATTTTCTGATCGCGATTTCTGATCCGATTTTCGTTTTAGTATAAGTTTTCGCTCGTTTATCGGAATCAGGCGATTCAAGCGCCTGGAGTTTCGTCTCGAAACCCTCTTTCCGAATAATCAACTTAAACATGTTTTTGCTACTGTAAAATTTGCCCTAGATCAAGATTACTAGAACGAAGTTGTTTTCTTTCGCCGTTTGATTTCTTTCGCCTCGTTCGATTTGATTCTTTTGCAAACCAGGGTTCTTAAGTTGAACTTTCTGGTTAGATCTTCTATTTGAGTTTTACCTGTGCATTAGATGAGTACTTATTGTATGCTTGTTGTTTGTCTGCGATAGAATACCCGAAGTGCGCCGCCTGTTACTTTGAATCTCTAGGTTTCGCGGATCATCAGCAAGGCAAGTAACACTTTGATCATACCTTTTTCTACAACCCAGTTTTATTGCATTAGATCAATTTTCACACATTGCATGATTAGGATCTAATTAAATTGTGGGATGGGAAGTAGATGAGGTAGTACCTATTACCTGTTTATTATCAAACCTTTGGGAGTTACTTCTACGTTTGCTTATTATGCCATGCTATGCTAGTAGACGTGGATTGGGTGAGTGAAATCCATGACAGATGTGAGATTGATAATTAATGGTTTATCTAAGGTGGCAACTTAAACACACATCTGGGTGGATTGAGGCACCTGGGGTTTCCAGGACTTGCCTGTTTTTCTTTTGGACCGCCACCCAGGCTCAAAGGGATCATGAGATTATTCATACTAGAAACTTCCGTGTGCAGCCACAAGCTATTATGGGCTCTAGCATAGTTGATTAAGTTGTGCGAATTCTTACAGTGGTAGACTAGCAGATGTAGGGGATGTAGGTGGTACGGTCTACCCGATCGTAAGGTGCTAGCGCTTCTGAAAGACTATGTCTCGGTCATCCGTTTCTCAAACACCCTGTAGTGCGAGAAACCAAACGGAGGCGATCGAGTCTTGTGGGAAAAAGTGCGCAAACCTCTGCAGAGTGTAATAAACTAATCATGATTAGTCGTGTCCCCGGTTATGGACATCTTGAGTATCTAGTACTTGGATTTTCATGTGAATCTCAACATGTTACTCTAAAGTTAATTTTGTTGGGTTTAATGATGTTACTTTAATTGGGATTGAGAATGCTGTCAACCATTCTCAATGTTTAACAACCACCATGATAGTAATTAAATTTATTCCTTTGAAGTAGGGAAAAATTGGCTTTACACAAAAACTGTAACCATAGAGCTTTCCACCAACCAAATATGCATATAGTATAGCTGTTGCATTCCATTACTCTCTATGTGTTACCTTGCCAGCATATTCCATGTGCTGACCCGTTTTCGGGCTGCAACGTTAATGTTGCAGACTTTTCAGATGACGATTACGGAGTTTTTAGGTCGTGGTTCTATACTCAGTGATGTCGTTGGAGTTGATGGACTCACTTATCTTCCAAGCCTTCCATTGTTATTGTTATTAGATGGCCTTAAGCCATATTTATTGTAATAAGTTCTCTTTTGAGACACTCGATGTAATAAGTGTGTGATTGCTACTCTGCTATAAATCCTCCGAGTACTGTGTGGTGTCAGCATTACTGATCCAGGGATGACACCGGAGCACAGAGATCAGACTGTTTGAGGTCTGGTCGCTACATATGTTTACATGGGCGCCATCATATCTTCTGTGCCTTTTTGGCTCGTGTTCGGTAAGGGACTTTTGTTCTATGTATTTAGTAGATTCATTCCATGCCTTTTATTGCTATGATATGTTCCTGTAGCATGTTGTTTGCTTGCTCTAAACATGGCTTCCTGATATTATTTTCTGGCATGTTAGTATTTTCACTATCTGTGAAGCTGATATCTTTTGCATTTTTGCCATGCTTGTTTGAACCTGCTCTTGTGTGATTTAGCCATAGCTCAGTGTTCATGTTTTGTCAAGCATCTTGAGTACATCACTGCCATATGCTTTGTTGCTATGTTGGAGTGCAGTAGCTTAGTTTCTTGTTGCATTCTAGATGGCATCGTGTTGTTAATCGCAGAAGTGTGTCATTCTTGTTTTGCTTGCCATTTGCAAACCGTGCCTCTGTTTCCGGTGATCTTTATATCGGTTTCGACCGAAATCATCTCATCTTTCCAGCAGCACACTTGGTTTGCAAAGTTGATGCCTTGTTCAATCTTTTCCCTTCCGAAGCATGCATATGCATTGCATATCATGTCTTCAAATCATGCCATGTTTTGCATCATGATGCTTGTGCATTGCACCGTGGTTGATTGTGTTCCTTGCTTGTGTTCTTGCTTTGGGTAGAGTCGGGAGACGAGTACGTGTTCGAGGAACCTGTTGAGTATGCTAACGAGGATCAAGCTTTCGACAACTTTGAGAACTTTGCAGGCAAGATGACCATACCCTCGAAATCACTTCTATCTTTGCTTGCTAGTTGTTCGCTCTATTTGCTATGTCGCGATACCTACCACTTGCTATATCACGCCTCCCATATTGCCATTTCAAGCCTCTAACCCACCTTTCCTAGCAAACCGTTGTTTGGCTATGTTACCGCTTTGCTCAACCCCTCTTATAGCATTGCTAGTTGCAGGTGAAGTTGAAGTTTGTTCCCTGTTGGAACATGGATTTTGTTGGGATATCATTATTATATCTTATTTACTTTAATGCACCTATATACTTGGTAAAGGGTGGAAGGCTCGGCCTTATGCCTAGTGTTTTGTTCCACTCTTGCCGCCTTAGTTTCCGTCATACCAGTGTTATGTTCCTTAATTTTGCGTTCCTTACGCGGTTGGGTGTTATGGGAACCCCTTGACAGTTCGACTTGAATAAAACTCCTCCAGCAAGGCCCAACCTTCGTTTTACCAGTTGCCTCACCACCACCTATACTTTTCCCTTGGGAGTCACGCTCTCGAGGGTCATCTTTATTTTAAACCCCCCCCCCCCCGGGCCAGTGCTTCTCTAAGTGTTGGTCCGAACCAGATCCACTTGCGGCGCCACCTCGGGGAAACTTGAGGGCTGGTTTTAGTTGTACGTAATGTTCATCCGGTGTTGCCCTGAGAACGAGATATGTGCAGCTCCTATCAGGATGTCGGTGCATCGAGCGGTCTTGCTGGTCTTGTTTTACCATTGTCGAAATGTCTTGTAACCGGGATTCTGAGTCTGATCGGGTCTTCCTAGGAGAAGGAATATACTTCGTTGACCGTGAGAGCTTGTGATGGACTAAGTTGGGACACCCCTGCAGGGTTTGAACTTTCGAAAATCGTGCCCGCGGTTATGTGGCAGATGAGAATTTGTTAATGTCCGGTTGTAGAGAACTTGACACTTAACTTAATTAAAATGCATCAACCGCGTGTGTAGCCGTGATGGCCTCTTTCCGGCGGAGTCCGGGAAATGAACATGGCTTTGGAGTTATGTTTGAACATAAGTAGTTTTAGGATCACTTCTAGCTTCTCGACCGTTGCGTTGCTTCTCTTCTCGCTCTTATTTGCGTAAGTTAGCCACCATATATGCTTAGTGCTTGCTGCAGCTCCACCTCACTACCTTTTCCTACCCATAAGCTTAAATAGTCTTGATCGCGAGGGTGTGAGATTGCTGAGTCCTCGTGACTCACCGATACTTCCAAACAGTTGCAGGTGTCGATGATACCAGTGCAGATGACGCAACTGAGCTCAAGTGGGAGCTCGATGAAGATCGTGTTCGTTGTGTTGTTTCGTTTCTAGTTGATCAGTAGTGGAGCCCAGTTGGGACGATCGGGGATCTAGCAATTGGGGTTGTCTTATTTTATTTTGGTTCCGTAGTCGGACCTTGTTTGTATTCTGGTTGATGTATGTTTAACTTGTATTTGTGTGAAGTGGCGATTGTAAGCCGACTCTTTATCCCTTTCTTATTCAGTACATGGGATGTGTAAAGATTACCCCTCTTGCGACATGCCTACCATGCGGCTATGCCTCTAAGTCGTGTCCCGACACGTGGGAGATATAGCCACATTGTGGGTGTTACACATTTGAAACTTTAATCTTGGTTGTGTAGGCACTTCTGAATGTTTGGAAGTTACGTGTCCAATATGCTCTCGGTTTGTATTTAGCTCATGGGTCTCTAAGATTCCAATTAAGGCATGACTTTTTTATACAACAATTACAGAGGAGAAGGTCGTCCCATTTCCTTTAGTAGATACAATGGATGACACAACAGAGGTAACTAGCATTTCTTTCGATCATCTAGGTGCCTCAAAAATGCTTCCGAAATTTCAATGCTTTGGAGCAAACTCATGTTCCTTCATTTTGCTTGCAGGGTTGAGGACTTGAAGTGGATCTTCACCAATCATTTTATCATATGCTTTGACAATCACTAGGGAAGTTGGATTGCAAAACTGCGGGCTTTTCTGTTGACGATATGACATCTTAATCCTTCCTTTTTGTTACTAATAATTGTTGTTTAGGTTTACAAGATCTACACAGGCTACCACAGATTAATTAAGTAGGATGTTGGAGGTTAGTTAGGGTGATGATGCACGTCCTTCCTACGAACCTAGGAATAGTCATACATGTTTGTTAGAGTATCTCCAGCCGAGCCCCCAACACGTCCTCCCTGGGCGATTTTTTCGCGCCGACGCGTGAAAAACGGCCCAGCCGCGTCACCAGAAGCCCAATTTTTGTCGGCTCAGGCCGAATTCGGCGCCTGTGGACCCATGCCGAACCCGGCGCGCTGGGGGCGTTCGGGGGAGTCGGGCGAAATGGTTTTGGCGTAAAAGAGCCGCAGGCCCACCGAATCAGCGACACTCGCCTCGTCGTCCTGCGAAAGCCTCGGTTTCCCACAGAGAATCAATGCCAAGGCTGCCGTTGGTCAGCCTTCCATTGTTTCCTCACGGGCCAGCTATAAAAAGCGTCCCCCCCCCCCGTCGTTGGCCACAGACGTCGTGCTCTTTATCTCTCTCTCCGCCGCCGACGAACCTCTCTGTCTCTCTCTCTGTCGCCGACGAACCTCTCCTCTCTCCCAGCCCCATCAACGACAATGTGCGAGCGGTTCCCCGGCGATGGAGCGGCGGCCAACGGCTTCGGCCGCCGCTTGCTGCAAACGTGGGAGGCACACCTGCTTTTCGAGGCCAAAGTTCCGGCGCCTCCAGACATGTGCACTGGGCCGACAGGATGGAGGCTCTGCGTCGGAGGCGTCCCCATCCCCCCTGCCAGAAGTCGTCGCGCGCCCAGATTACTTCGCCGGTGAGGTCGACCGCGTTCAGTCGTCGCTGACTGAGGAGCAGCGCGCCTCCCCGCAGTACGCCACCCACAACCACGAGGCATGGGCGGCATACTTCCAGCGCCGTCAGGAGCAACGCCTCGCCTCCACCAACGGAGCGCCGGTGGTGGCGGGCGGCCGATGGAACAGTGAGGGCCGACGCCTGTGGTGGTCCGTCCTCGACCGGACGCTCCGCGAGGTTCACGCGCACCTCGAGGGCGGCAACAACCCGCTGCTCACATACCCTCGAGGGACCGACCATCGCTCCGGTGTCCCGCCGCGGCGCCGGGCAATGGATGCCAAGGAGGTTTGTCTCTGGTGCGTTGTCCTCGTCCCGTTCCTCCTCCCGCTCCTCTTCCCACTCCTCCCGCTCTCCGGCAATGTTCGGCGTCAAGGCCGAGCCCGCAGCGGAGACCCCGCTCGGCCGGCGCACCCGCTCGGCCGGCATCGTCATCAATGAAGGCGGTCGCGCCTCGTCCTCGGCTCCTCCCTGACTCGTCAAGCCGAAGACAGAGCCAGGGCTCCCCGTCATGAAGACGGAGCCCGGGTCGCCAGCGGCGTCAAGGAGGAGGCGCTCGACGATGAAGCGGCCCTCAAATGAGCGTGCGACAACTGGGTGCAAACGGAGAGGGAGCGCCGGTGCGCCGCGCTCGCGCGGTTCGAAGCTCGCCGCCGTGGCCGGGACGAGGGAGGGACCGTCGTCCTCGACGTCAGCGACGACGACGACGACGACACGCCACCATCGCCTGTCCGCCATGGAGACGCCGGGCAGGGGTCCAGCAGTGGCGGCCGCGCCATCAAGAAGGAGAAGGCCGACGACGACGACGACGAGGACGGCGGCGACGTCGGCGACTTCGCCGCGTTGATCGAGTTCTTCGCCCCGTAGATTAGTTTTTTTAATAATTTATGTAAAACGCCGAACATGTTTAATATGAATATCAAATTTGCCGAATTTTAGTCAAACTTTGCCGAACTTCGCCGAATTCAGCTTTTTTAAAATAAAATAAAAACGCGTCCGGGGCGACCCTGGGGCGAGCGGCTAGGAACCCGCTCGCCCCCGCGCCGATTTAAGCGTCGGCTCGCCCCTAGGGGGGCGCTGGGGGGCCAACGGATGCTCTTAGGAATGCAGATTCTGGTTTTCATTAGAATCACAATATTGTTTTATTGCCGGTGGTGACACAGAGTTTACATTTTGAGATGTAGGTTTTGCTTCCGGTGACACCCTAGGAATTTTCTTTTAAATTTGAATTTAAAATCAAACACTTGTTAATTTTACACTCATTTACATATTTATGTTAGTGTAATTGTCTCACCCATTGATGCAGAGCTCCCAGCCTTCTCAGCCTGGCATTGGCACATCAATAAGGGCTTCAAAGAGGAGGTACAACCTATTATCTGCTGAAATGATCTGGATCAAGTGGATGTCGGCGTGGCACTGGACCTATGCTTCAAGTGGCAGCGACGACACCGTTCTGGAAGCAGTGGGGGCGGTGGGCCACGCCCGTGCCGTCGCTGACACTCCAGCTGCACGGTGCCGGCTGGGAGTCGCTGACGCTCCACTTGAACAGCATCGGCTGGGAGTTGTCGTGTGGTAACTACGTGTTCGAGACGCGATGATCACATTTCATTGAAAAAACGTTGCTTCAGTTCAATACCACTAACACGTGAGTGTGTTTCACCTGATCCATAATACAAGGTCTACCTTTGTAGAAAACACTATAACGACGTTGTGAGCTTGTCACATTGTGCCGGCACAAAGGGCAACACGTTCCTGAAGCTGATAAAAGGGGCTGCTGGATGGGCGTACCCTACCTGACACCGCTTAGTCAGACAAAAATCGATGCGGGCATTGGTATAAAAAAATAGGAAAGAGAAAGGGTGTGTCCCACCCGGCACCGCCGAGCTTCTGCTCAGGTGGCGCGCCTCAAGGAAGCAGCTCCCCTGACGTACGTTACACGCCGTTGGGGACACTAGCATGCGGGGCTGATTCACAGCGAGCCCACCTGTCAATCGCCGAACGGCACCCTGCCGCACGGCAGAGGATCCGCGTCCGCGCCTCAACCGCTAATCAGTATATATGAGGCTATGGATTTAGTTAGTTTACTCCGTAACAACAGATAGAAGACATGTTAATGAAATAGATGCGACTAATTTTCATGTAAAAAACATTAAATGACTAGAGCTAACTGTTGAAAACAAACAAGCAGGGCAGTTTTTTTTTATGCCAAGTCTTTACCTAGAGGTACTACTATAAATCTCAGTTAAAAATCTAAGGCTCTTGTACCTCGAAAAAAGTCACCCGAATGTTGCATTATGAACTTATCATAGACCACAACATTTTGCATCTGAAAAGTGGTTTGGGCATACAGCTGCAGCCGTCGATCAGGCAAGCTGCAAACCACTTGTGAAAAAAGCTACATACCAACTAAACAGAAAAGGCTACAACATGCGGACATTTCAGCTACAAGCAGAAGTTTGTGGCCCGGCGATCGCTACAACCGACGAGTGGGGAAAGATACAACCCACAGATCAAAATGTTACAACCGGCAAATGGAGAAGCTCCGATGGTCACGGAGCAAAATCTGCAGTGTGCACCATGGCATTGAAACCAAGGTCATGGCAAGCTGCCGTTGTCACAACCTAACATATATATGAGAACAAAAAAACCGTAGTTCATGGAGGAACAAAAATCCCTAAACCCAATCCCAAATCCCTAGCCACCATAAACATCAAATCCACCACCCTCCCTCGACCCGCGGGAACACCACCCCATCCCCGGTCCGCGCCGGCCCAGAGAAACACCAACGACCACCCCACACCATAACCCTAACACCAATGGGGGAGGGGGAGACAAACAACGAAAGGGAGAGCACGAAGGAAGAGTACCATCGGGGGGAGGGGGAGGGCATAGGTCGCCGGGGAACCGAGATCCGTCCTGGGCCGCCGCCGCCGCTCCTGACCTCCGGGCGCCAATGACCCTGTTGCCCGCCAATCGCCGATCGCCGAACACAACCACCCTGTCTCCTCGCAACAAAATGCCCCGTGCACGCTTCAAAAAAAAATTATGGGTCTGATAACACATGGCACAGGCAGCGTCCTTGGATCTCTTGAGATCCAACGTGCTGGACACAATGACCCTGTCGCCCGCCGATCGCCGAACACAACCGCCCTGTCTCCTCACAACGAAATAACCCGTGCACGCTTCAAAAAAAACATGGGTCTGATAACACATTGCGCAGGCGGCGTCCTTGGATCTCTTGAGATCCAACGTGCTCCAGCGCAACGGTTCGGCCGGTTTAAACCGACCAGATACGGAGCAGAAACGATCATCCAACAAGCAGAAACGATCATCCAACAAGGACAAGGTGAAGATGCGTTGGGCCAGGGGGCTAGTGCCAACCAGTAGTGGCGACTGATGCCAGGGGGCTAGTGCCAGCCAGTAGTGGCGACTGATGCCAGCGTCACTTCAGCAGGCACAAGCAAATCATTTTCCAAAATTAAACAAGCAGCACCTAGGACAAACAGAAATCCACAAATATATCATTTTTCAATCTCAATATTTAAACAAATATAAAGAGTACAATGTTGAAATCCATAGTTAAATCTATTTGAGTAAAACTAGACACTTCCAGGTCTGAAGCACCAAGCACATACAGAAACCAGAAACAAGCAGCATTCCAACTAAGAAGCAACAAAGCCATCGCTCAGCGAAAGAGCAGCCAGCTGATCAGCTGGAACATTGGTCTGCTGCTGCTGAGCACTGCGGAGAACCTCCATAGCTTCAGCGACCTTAGACTTCAGAGCATCAGGTGACTCAATTAGATGAAGAACCTCAGTCTGGTCCATCTCCAGAAGCATACCGGTAACCTTGGCAGCCTGGTCATGCTCCAGCTGATCAACAAGTGGATACAAGCTTTCACCAAGCATCTGCACAAATTACAAGTTATTGTCCGAGTTCATAATGCCTCATCACTTGATGCGGAGAAGGCAATAAAAAAAACTAACCAATCGTTGCTGCTCCGGCGGAGAGTTAGCAAGTGCAGATGCTAATGCTCCACTAGAAACTTGCTGCGGTGCTCCAGTGTCACCAGGAGTCATCCTTCCCATCTCATACAGCGATGGCCCCATAGCTCCAACACCACGGAATGCAGCATCAGGCATGCCACGGCCAGACGCATAACGGTAACCACCACGGCCACCCCTCGGAACCATCTGCAGCGAAAAATGTTTAACTCAGCTGTTCAGGCATGGAGGCAGAAAATAAAGGCCACATTCCTTTGGAAGGAAAGGAAGAACTATTACCTGCTGATGACCCATTGGCATTGGCTGTTGCATTCCACCAGCACCTGCGCGCCTTCCAGATGGGCGTTGTGGTTGCTGACCTTGCTGCACCATTGGCATGACGAAATTTGGCATTGGAGCAACACCAGGTCTCATTCCAGGAATCATATGTTGCTGGAAACCAAATCCAGGCTACAGAAAGAGAGCATATTAAAAATTATCATCCAAGTGAGAATGAATAAAATAACAGAATATTTGCAACATGAATGAAATTTTCTTAAGCATAAGTTAATTCATTATATCGCCAGTCGGGGACCTCCTATGAATCCAATGACAGTCGGGGACGGTCGGCTGGCCCTGTTTTGGGAGGATCGCTGGATTAATGGGAAGTTGCCTGATTTTTCACCAGGTCGCCGGGGAACCGAGATCCGTCCTGGGCCGCTAATCTTATATATTTACTAACGACTAGATAGTATTAGAATGGATTCCTTGTGTTCCACGCCCTGATGAAGCACCTACCTTCGGTGGTGCAGCTACTATGGGCCTCCTCCGGCGCAGGTTAGCGGTGCCCCACATGAAATCACACCACAAAATAAAGTAGGCTTTTGATTGATTATTATTATTTTGTATCTGATGATACGATATATGCTGTTTTCGTTATTTATAGGAACCAAGGGGCTAGTAACATCACATTCCATGCTGTGAGCAAAAGGACAAGTCCACAGTAAAATTACCTCAACACTGATCAGTGAACCTATGAAGCAACCAGAAACCAAAAAATATGTTGCCAATAATATGAAGGAGGTGTCTACGGACTGAAGCATCACTTGGCTGGGACAAGGTTTTAATGTCGAGCCTTGCGAAAAAGTTCCGGATGATGTTCGAAAAAAAAATCTCAAAAATCTGGGGATCCAAGCAGAAAAAAAAATGATGCAAAGAAGAGGAAGTTTAACATAGAAATGGAAGAATGATGTTCGAAGGAATACTCCTGCTGAGAACAATGAAGATGAAGCTGGGACAAATCAATTCACTAACAAGCACAAGAGCTCAAACAAAAGTGAACCGATTTTACAAAAAAGAAGAGTGAGAAGAGGTTTGTGCTCAAATTTGTCGGGTCTTCAATAACAATCCTATCTCATTTAATGTTGTCAAGGATCCAGAATGGATAAAGATGACTGGAATGATTGGAAACTTCGGCAAAGGTTTTAAATCTCCATCATATCATGAAGTGAGGGTAAAATCTCTCAAGCTGGAGGTTGAGAGAACAATGAATTTGCTCTCTGAATTCAAAGAAGAGTGGAAGAGGACAGGATGTACAATTATGTCTGATGGCTGGACAGATAAAAAGAAAAAGTCCATATGCAACTTTTTAGTGAACAGCCCAAAAGGTGCAGTCTTTCTTGCCTCAGTCGATAATTCTAACATTTCTAAGATAGCCAACCAAGTATTTAAAATTTTTGATGATACTGTTGAGGAAGTAAGATAAGATAATGTTGTTCAAGATGTAACACATAATGGCGCTAACCATATGGCAGCTGGTGAATTGTTGATGTAAAAAAGAGAAGAAAAAATGGACTCCATGTGCAGCTCATTGTATTGATTTAATTCTTAGGATTTTGAGAAGATTACGATGCATCAGACAACAATTACAAAGGGCCAAAAAATTACTACTTACATTTATTCTAGAACAATGGTTCTTACTTGGTTGAGAGAATTCACAGGAGGGCAGGATTTAATTAGGCCAGCAGTGACAAAATTTGCTACTGCCTTTTTAACTTTGGGTTGTTTGCATGAGCACAAGGGCGCAGTGATCAATATGTTCACTTCAACAAAGTGGAGTAGTAGCAGATTTAATTCTGCGTAAGGGAGGATTTTTGAAGAAATTGTTCTGGATAGCAGTGGGTTTTGGCCTAATGTTGCCTCATGTCTCAAGGCTGCACTCCCAATTACAAAAGTTCTTCGATTGGTGGGTTCGGACAAGAAGCCAGTAATGCCGCTGATGTATGATGAGATGGATCATGCAAAAGATAAATAAAACAAAATTTTAACAATGTCAAGAAAAGGTATGTTACTATACTGACTCCGTAACTCATAAATGTGGCTTCAAGATATGCTATATTAACCTTGTTTTAGTTAACTTTGACCATTTGAAATTTTATTTTGATCAGCTACACACCAATACTTAATACTCCCTCCGTTCCATATAAGTTGTCGCTGATTTAGTACAACTTTGTACTGAATCAGAATCAGCGATAACTAATATGGAACAGAGGGAGTATCATCAATGAAAGATGGCTTACACAGCTCCATATATCTCTGCATGCTTGAAAAGATGGTTCCTGATTTAGATGAAAGAGTTAAGATAGAACTGCAGATTGATTCATTCAGGATGCCGGGGGCCTATTTGGAATGCAATGGCTATTATGACAATTACTAAAAAAAAGCCAGCTTATTGGTGGGACTCGCCAGGAGATGATTGCCCAGAGTTGCAGAGGTTTGCAATTAGAGTTCTTAGCTTAACTTCTAGTTCGTCAGGTTGTGAACGGAACTGGAGTGCATTTGAGCAAGTAAGAATCAATGTCATGTGTTCTCTAGGAAATATTATATAACACGTGTAGCAATGCTAAGTTCTCAAACTTGTGTAGGTTCACTCAAAGAGAAGAAATCGTCTGCACTAAGATAAGATAATTGATTTAGTCCTTGTCATGTACAACTGATGAGCAGACTGCAGAAGACAAAGACAAGTTGTGGAATATGACATTGACGATGTCTCTTCTGATGATGAATGCATAACTGAAAAAGAAGAACATGACCTTCCTCCACAAAAGGACTGGTTGCATTCTTTTAATAGCATTGCTCGTAGTGAAGCTGCTATGGACAAAGAAGATGAAAGTGACATTGAAAATGATGTAGAAAATATTGTTAGTCGCCTAGCTGAAGCATGTATGAGAAGTTCTTTTGATGAAGCAAGTTAATTATTCTTGTTCCTTTTACATCGTTACTGACTATTATTTTGGAATTTTTGTAGGAGATGGTGATCTTGGGTTAGATCAAGATCTTGATGCATATAATTATGACGATACTGACTGTGAACACAACAATGTCAACGACGAACGTGGTCTTGGCGGCAACAATTCAGGACCTTCCGCGTACTGTGTTGGGAGTTCTAGTACTGCAGTACCACCCATGAACGAGTACAAGGATATCAATAGACGACTCGTACTAAAGTTGTCTTCTATTTCTAGTACGTTAAACCTTTGTTGCTCAAAAACTTGGATTGGATGCCCTTTGTTAGCTTTTGGACATGTCAGTATGCCACTTTTAATTTGATGTTCAGAACATGTTGGTACATATTTTTCCTTAACGTGTATGCCAATCTTATATAGACAACATATTCATGTAGAAGGACTGACACTAATTAATCAAAATAGGTTCTAACTGGTCACATAAACACTCATGCAACCATTTAAACAAATGGGAAATTACAAAAAAGTAACTTTTTAAAGCAGGTAGAATCTTAGGACCTATGCCAATTCTATGATTTGCGATTCTATGGGAACACCTACGATCCGATTGAGGATCACAATTTTGACAACCTTGGTTGAAACTTTAAATCTCAAACATAAAAAACACTATTGTGAATAATAAATAATTACAATCCAACAGTAAGTATAGCTAAAAAGTTAATTAATCACTACTGACCAACCTAGGGCCACTTTGATTCAGAGGATTTTCATAGTATTTTTGGAGGATTAAAGTCCTTAAAAAAATTCCTTCATTGGTCGTTCCATTCGTACGATTTTTTCCCAAGGAATCATTTGTACTACATTCCATAGGAAATCTAGCATCCGCTCTTAACATCTTGGAAAAAAACTTTTGTTTCTCCCATGATGCAATAAAGAAAATAAAATCATGTAGGATTCGAATGGGCAAGACATTCCAATGCTATGGTTTCCGTACCCTGAGAATAGGCCCTAAAATAATGTAGTTTAGGATTTGCTGCACCACAGCCACATTATGTAAAAATGTGAGAACTCCTCCAGCAAGTTAGTCCTGGAGGAAACTGACTGATTTTCCTTGTACTCCCTCCGTCCCAAAATACTTGTCATCAAAATGGATAAAGAGAGATGTATCTTGAACTAAAATACGTCTAGATACATCCCCTTTTATCCATTTTGATGACAAGTATTTCCGGACGGAGGGAGTACAACATTATTCCCTTTGGATATCAAAAATAGCCAACAGTTGATAACCAACAATCTGGCATCATTTTCCAAATATGCAGTTGTCCATCATAACATATCTACTTACTTCGCTCCCTAATTTCATTCAAGAGATCCTGAGGAGAAGAATTGGGTTTCCACCAAGCTGAAACAATATGCGGATGGTTCTAGTAAACCAAAACTATAGATTTTTAGCTATTTGGCTTCCTAATTCCTTATTTTAACAAAAGAAGATTTAGTTACAATTGGAAATCAACTTTTTTGTATCTTTTGCATGTAAGACCAGAAAATTGAAAAGGCACGAAGCTATCACACGATAAAGTGTTTCAAAACAAAAACAATGCTTCAATAGTACAAAATTCAAAATGACAAGGAACCAGCATCACCAATTAAAAATCCTAGAAGTGAAACAGAGATTTCTGAATCAGAATAACTCATTGTGTCACTGCCAATTTCAGAAACCATTAAATCCCTACTTTGTAGGAAATCTGGAATAGCCCCTAACGTTAAAATCAGGCTTCAAATTTGCCAAAGATAGCATTATCGTATCACTGGTGAATCTCAAATCATACCATAGAAGAGACAAAAAATTAAATACGGTGAGATAGACAAACTAGATGTCCTGTTAAATTGTCATGGTGCATACTATGTAAGATGCTAGCTAAGCCACTCATATGCACACGGAAAAAAGATTGCTCTACTGACATACCTGTGGGTTAACAAAAGCTGGAGGTGGTTGGCCATAGAATAGCTGTTGGCCCATTCCAGGAACACCAGGGGGGTACATGGGCATGCGCGGAGCAACGGGCGGTGGCATCACAGGACGCATTTGTGAAAACTGCACCTGAAACGTCAATGAGAAAATGACAGGACATTTTAGAGCGAAAATAACATCCAGCGTGCATATGTTCAATTAGACAGTAGAACAGACTAAATATCATGATTCTTGACAAGTGATACATTCCATGACACATGTCACATAACTTTGGAAGTAATTCATATACAAGACCATTACCTGCAGCCTGGCTCTTCTTTCTTCCTTGCGTTGCGCAAGTGCTACGTAAAGAGGCTTACCGCCAACCATTTTACCATTCATTGCCACAAGCTACAAGTACAACAAGATATATTAGTAGAACTTTTCTCTAGGCAATCTTTAAATTGGATTTTTCAGATGTCAACTTACAGCTCGTGAAGCATCTTCGGAAGATTTAAATGCAACAAAACCAGATCCTTTGTTTACCCCATTCAAATCCCGCATAACCTATGGCATGATTTCAATTAGCAGCAGCAAAGTATATGCATAATAATAATGTGCAGAACAAATTAGGGACAAGAAGTGAACCTTGCAAGAAGTTATAGTGCCAAATTCGGCAAAAAGTTCTTTTAATTTCTCATCGTCATCAACACTACTATCCAAGTTTTTCAAATACAAGTTAGTGCCTTGGTTCCTGTCAGCTGTCTCTTTATTGCTTTTCTCAAAATTTTCCTTCAATTGCATCTCCCTTTCAGACTTCTTCTGAGCTCTACCAACATATAATTCCTTATCATCAAATTTCTTGCCATTCAAATCCTCAACAGCACGTGCAGCATCATCCGGATTTTCAAAGTTCACGAATCCAAAGCATCTGGATTTACCATCATCGGCTCGCACTACAATAACACTAGTTATAGGTCCAAAATTACCAAACAATTCTCTCAGATTATCTTCGGTGGTAGATTCTGATAGATTCTTTACATAGACATTATTGAACTTGGGACTGCCAAAAACATTTTCCCTTTCCTGTTTACGAACAAAAGGCCCAACATAAACCTTTTTGTCATTCAAAAGCATCCCATTGAGCTCATTGATGGCATTCTGTGCTGATTCGTCCTGCTCATACTGAACAAAACCATAACCCTTGGATTCTCCAGATATTTCTGTAGCAACTTTGCATGAAAGAATGTTTCCAAAGGCAGAAAATGTGTCATAGAGCGCTTTGTTATCTATTGACTTGTCAAGATTCTGTGAACAATGAAAGAAGCATTGGTAAGCAAAATAGTTTGTTGTGGAAATCAAAGAAGAAAAGCATTGACAACTAGTAATACCTTGATAAATATATTTGCAGCACCACTTTTACGTGAGCTGGGGTCACGGTTAGAATACATTATCCTTATAGGCTTCCCATTAACAGGAGTGAAGTTCAGCATTTCCAATGCCCTTGCAGCTGCAAGCAATTATAGTTAAGGAACAAATAGACAGCGTCTATAAAATAGAAAGATTCAGTACACAAGAAATTAAGACCAGTTTATAAGCAGTAAGTTTGACATGATAAAGCAATTAGGGGTGCGTTTGGTTGCCTCGTTATCCCTCTATGGGATAGGGATAGCCATTTTTTTAAGGATGTCAGGTGTTTGCTTCATGGACAAGGAGGGATACGGGCAGCCAGATTCGTGGAATATTCTCAAAAATCTCAGCTCCGCAGATCCGTGAAAAAGTGGCGGATGTAGCCATCCCTGCGTCCGAATCGTTTTCTTCGCCCCGCCTCCCCTGTCAGACACCAAACCCCTCTTATCCTTTCACCCCTTTCCAGATCTCTCTTTTCATGGGCGGCGACGGTGGCGACTGCAGATCGACGCATCGAGGTAGTCCGGTGATCTGCTTGTGTCCCTCTTCTCCTTGGCAAAGCGCCGCATGCCAGGCAGAGGAGGTAGCGCTGGCGGAGTTGGCTGGCAGATCGGGGCGCGGGCGCGGATGTCGGGCATAGCGAGCAGCGGATGCGACTTGTGGAGCAGAGCACGCAGGAGTGGCTGCCGGAGCGGAGCGCCCGTGTGCGGCGGCGGAGTGTGGCATGCGTGCGTGCATGCAGGCACAACAAGGTATGCTGTGCATCCGTGGTGGACAAGTGAGGTGTTCGTGAGTGCCTTTCTATTCCAATCTCAGATTTTCTTGTTGGTTTTCTGCTGCAGGAGCTTCAAGAAAATAGGGGACTACACGAGCTGATGCATAATACTTTCCTCCTTGATTTTCTTCAATGGATATCCTCAACATTTCATCCTTCAAACCAAACATGATCTGGGTTATGCTCACTTACCCAACCAAACAGAAAAAATGGCTATCCCTAGCCAGTTGGTTGGGGATACCCATATCCATTTATCTTGTCCCTTGAACCAAACACATCCTAGAGCATCATATATCTCCAATCATGTTTAGGACTTGCTAAACCATGTTATGCCAAATCAGAAAACTATAAAACCATGTATGTTTCTGCATAAATGTCTGTTCAAAACAGCACTGCTAGTTTGCCCAACACAGAATGAATTGCAAATACTGTTCGGTGCAAACGAAAATTCTAAATGTATATCACAGAAATTTGCCCGGATTCTGCATGTTACTGCCAACGAAATAGATTTGAATAGTTTGAACTTACTAGGGCTACTAGCTAACTGCATAGACTAGCACCTATATCAAAATAACTGACTTATCCTCATTTAGTCACTACTGAATCTACATTCTCTTAAAAATTTAAGGGAGAGGCTCCACTGTCACTGTATATCCCCGATGCATAAAGGGGTCAAGCATGAAGCCATGACCATAAGCATATAAACACTATTTGTACTAAATCAACTTCAAAGACATTACAAGCAGGCCAATCACGGGATTTGACCAACAGATGACAGGCAGGAACAGACATACCATCGGCAGGGCTGCTGAAGTTGACGTACGCGTAGCCTAGGGACATCCTGGTGTTGACGTCCCGGCACACGCGCACAGACACCACCGAGCCGACCTGGCTGAAGACGTCAAAGAGCTGCGCGTCCTGCACACTCACGTCCAGATCCCCCACGTACAGGGACGTCGCCGGGAAAGCCGCAGCAGTTGCTGGTGCGGCTGCTGCCGCAGCCCCAGCCGCCGGAGACGCGCCGCCCTCCGTCGCGCCAGCCGCTGGCGCTGCCGACGCCTGAACCTGCGCCGCCATCATCAACAGGGTAGGAGAGATAATAGATAAGCGGATCCGACCGAAGGATAGGTTCCTGATGATTTTTTTCAAGATTTTTGGGGGTAATTTTGCGGATTTTTTTGGGTTTTCTAGGGTTTGGTAGGAATGGGAGGGAGAGGGTTTCGCTCCCAACTACGGCGCTCAAGGGCCCAGGCGGCGGCTGGAGGGGGACGGCAATAAGAAGGTGGAAGAGGGGGGGTGTGGGGATCGGAGATGCCGTGATGACGGTTGGATTCGTGAGGTGGCGCTCGGAGTGGGATTGACGGGTCGGATGAGGAGGAGGTCAGAGTCAAAAGCAGATGGCGTAAAGTTCTCTTCTCAGCAGTCGCCCTGTAAACCCTAAAAAAAAATCGCCCTGTTTTTTTTTAGCAAAAAACAATCGCCCTGTTTGGGCTTTTGCTTCTGCTTTTGCAGCTTTTTCACTTTGGCCAAAAAAATCATGCTCCAAATTATTTTGCATCAGTTAGCGTGGGTAACATCAGTTAGGCCCTGTTTGTTTAAGCTTTTGCAGCTTTTCCACTTTGGCCAAAAATTCATTCTCAGATAGGCCATGCTCCGGGTTATTTTGCATTAGTTAGACTACTTCTATTTAAGGATAACATCAGTTGTGCTCTGTTTGTTTGGGCTTTTGCTTCTATTTTTACAGTTTTTTTTACTTTGATCAAAAAATTATAAAAACTTCTAAATAGGAGCCATAAAAGCACCCGAAGCATGGCTCACCTGAGAATGGACGAACAAGTTTTTTTAAGGGGAAATGGATGAACAAGTGTTTGCTGCTTAGAATGGTTCATCCCAATGTCGAGCCCGTTCTTTCCCCGATCCACCAGAACCCGATGACCTCACTCCACACCCAAAGAGATCTAACCTAGCTGCCACCCCTTACCCCACTTTCCTCTCGCAACCATGACGACCATGGTGGTCGGACAACTCACCAGAAAAAAATCCCTAACCTAGCTCCTACCCGTACCCCTCTTTCCTCTCGCAACCATGGCGAACATGGTGGTCGAACAATGCATGTATGTTCGTGTGTTGCCTAGGCCCTAGCACGTGGCCACCGCCCCTACTAGCCTGCTACTCCTTCGGCTGCCACCATCTCTTCTCCATGCATTCTCCTCCCTTCTGATATGGAGCATCACACGTTCATCCCCATGGACCTACCATCATCACTACAAGCACCAGGTGGACCGATGACAACAGTAGACGTGCGAGAGCGATCGAGACCGAGGTGACATCTCTTGATACGGAGCATCCCAAGGTCATCCCCATGGACCTACCATCATCTCACCAAGTGCCTAGCGGACCCATGACACAAGCACGTGCAAGAGCTCTCAAAACCGAGGTGACATCTCTCCTCTCACATTTCCACTTCGATGCACATGAGACATGGCTACTACCTCAAACAGAGACATTGTGCATACTCAGGTACCAAGGAGCTAGCCATGGAGAAGCTAAGGAGCAAGAAGGATCGGGAGCGGAAGATATGCGTGAAGACGGAGAAGAAATCAGCCAAGTCCCAGGCTGGCCGGATGATCCGGATGAGGTCCCGAACGATCCGGGCTCAGCCCGGATGATCTCGACCCCAGCCCGGACGATCCGGACAATTGAAGACCCGAGAGCAACAGGAGCTACCCTGAAGCCGGATCATCCGGACCCAGTCCCGGATCATCCGGACATACCCGGACATCCGGACCAGGACCCGGACGTCTGGACCTCTCGCAGCCCCCTCGACACAGCCGGACGATTCGGACGCCGACCCGGATCATCCGGACCCCCGAAGCCCGAATCATCCGGACCAACATCTGGATCATCCGGACCGTGCCTGCGTGCATGATGTTGGGCCGAGGCCCATGTACCCCTTCGCCCCTTTGCCTATATAAACGACTCCTCCTCTACTTTTCTAGGGTTAGCATTGGTTTAGCTCATTTTAGAGATAGAGCATTGCTCATCCACATCGGATCTACTCCACGAGAGAGACCGCGGCTGTAACACCCATGATGCGGCTATATCTCCCACATGTCGGAGCACGACTTAGAGGCATAACCGCATAGTATGCATGTCGCAAGAGGGGTAATCTTTACACATCCTATGTACTGAATAAGAAAGGGATAAAAGTTGGCTTACAATCGCCACTTCACATAATACATAAATATAGCATTACATCATCCAGAATACAAATCAAGGTCTGACTACGGAACCAAATAAAGAAAGACAACCCCAATTGCATAGATCCCCGCTCGCCCCAACTGGGCTCCTCTACTGATCGTCCGGAAAGGAAACATAGTAACGTCCTGAATCCTCGTCGAACTCCCACTTGAGTTCGGTCGCGTTCCCTGCACTGGCATCATCGGCACCTGCATCTAGTTTTGGAAGTAACCTGTGAGTCACGGGGACTCGGCAATCTCACACCCTCGCGATCAAGACTATTTAAGCTTATGGGTCGGAAAAGGTGGTGAGGTGGATCTGCAGCAAGCACTAGCATATATGGTGGCTAACTTACGCAAATGAGAGCAAGAAGAGAAGCAAAGCACGATCGAGAAGCTATACAGATCAAGAAGTGATCCTAAAACTACTTACGTTCAAGCATAACACGAGACCGTGTTCTCTTCCCGGACTCCGCCGAAAAGATACCATCACGGTTACACACGCGGTTGATTCATTTTAATTAAGTGAAGTGCCAAGTTTTCTACAACCGGATATTAACAAATTCCCATCTGCCCATAACCGCGGGCACGGCTTTCGAAAGTTCATAACCCTGTAGGGGTGTCCCAACTTAGCCCATAACAAGCTCTCACGGTCAACGAAGGATATTCCTTCTCCCAGGAAGACCCGATCAGACTCGGAATCCCGGTTACAAGACATTTCGACAATGGTAAAACAAGACCAGCAAAGCCACCCGATGTGCCGACAAATCCCGATAGGAGTCGCACGTATCTCGTTCTCAGGGCACACCGGATGGGCAAGACGTCGGGTTGGCATAAACCCTGGTTGCCCAGGGGGCGCCGTACATCACCCAGTTTGGACCAACACTCAGAGGAGCACTGGCCCGGGGGTTTAAAATAAAGATGACCCTTGAGTCTGCAGAACCCAAGGGAAAAAGGCTTAGGTGGCAAATGGTAAAACCAAGGTTGGGCCTTGCTGGAGGAATTTTATTCAAATCGAACTGTCAAGGGGTTCCCATTGTAACCCAACCGCGTAAGGAACACAAAATCAAGGAACATAACACCGGTATGACGGAAACTAGGGCGGCAAGAGTGGAACAAAACACCAGGCATAAGGCCGAGCCTTCCACCCTTTACCAAGTGTATAGATGCATTAAAGTAAACAAGATATAATAATGATATCCCAACAATATCCATGTTCCAACATGGAACTAAGTGCATCTTCACCTGCAACTAGCAACGTTATAAGAGGGGCTGAGCAAAGCGGTAACATAGCCATACAACGGTTTGCTATGACAAGGTGGGTTAGAGGTTTGACATGGCAATATGGGAGGCATGACATAGCAAGTGGTAGGTATCGCGTCATAGCAAAAGAGCGAGCAACTAGCAAGCAAAAATAGAAGTGATTTCGAGGGTATGGTCATCTTGCCTGCAAAGTTCTCAGAGTTGACGAAAGCTTGATCCTCGTAAGCGTACTCAACGGGTTCCTCGATCACGCAATCGTCTCCCGACTCTACCCAAAGCAAGAACACAAGCAAAGGGAACAACAATCAACCACGATGCAATGCGCAAGCAAGATGATGCAAAAACATGGCACAATATGCGGGATGTGATATGCAATGCATATGCATGCTCCAGAAGGAAATATTGATCAAGGAATCAACTTGGCAAACCAAGTGTGCCGCTGGAAAGATGAGTTGATTTTGGTCGAAATTGATATAAAGATCACCGGAATCGGATGCACGGTTTGCAAATGGCAAGCAGAACAATAATGGCACAATTGTGCGATGAACAACATGATGCCACCTAGAATGCAACAAGAAACTAAGCTACTGCACTCCAACATAGCAACAAAGCACATGGCAGCGATCTACTCAAGATGCTTGACAAAAGATGAACACTGAGCTACGGCTAAATCACACTAGAACAGGATCAAACAAGCATGGCAAAAGGGCAAAAGATATGAGCTTCACAGACTTAGTGAAAATACTAACATGCCAGGAATTAACACCAGGAAGCAATGTTTAGAGCAAGATAACAACATGCTACAGGAACAAGACATAGCAAACCAAGGCATGGCATGAATCTACTCAAAGCATAGAACAAAAGTCCCTTACTGACCATAAGCCAAAAAGGATCATAAGATATGATGGCACCCATGTAAACATAGCAAGTTTCGTTCACAGATTCAGACTTAGCAGAAAACTGGAGATGGCAAAAATAGATTTATGAAGGCCTCTTTGTGAGCTCGATTCACTCACCACAAGGCATTGCATGACAAGATAAGCATATCATCAGCAAGATGGCATGTTCAAGAAGCTAACCAAAGCAAGAACAAACTCATAGCATGCATGGAGCAACTACAACAACCTTGGCAAAATTGATTAACACGTAAACAATCTGCTAGGAACATTTTATAGCAAAAGTAGAGCAAAATTAAGTCATGCTAGGGCACTCCATAATTGAAAACAGAGGCATGGATGGATAGAGCATAACCATATGTCAAAATCATCCTTACTAAACATACTCAAAAGAAGCATGGATCTCACTTTAGCAACATGAATACATGGCATAAAAATAACAGCAGAGCAATGACTTGGTCAAATTCTGAGTCCCTGAAAACAGCAATATTACGAGAGCTACTTTGCATGCTTATGCTAGTCACCACAAAGATCACAAAAATACATGGCATACACCCCTGTAAAGATGACATGGCATAGACCAAAACACATGTAGAGCTCAAGTCCATATGCAGCACACAATAATTGTAGCAAAAATGACAAATGCTCATAATCTGCTAAGATTCAGCAACTAACATTTTATAGCACTCTTGAATCAACAATTTGGGCATCAAGGTGGACTCAAACAAGCATGGCATAATGGAACAAAATGAATAGCACATCATGATGAACATTTCGGTATCTCATGCATGAAAAACGGATCTACGGGTGAGAAGTTATGGCATGATGAAGTAGGCATAAAAATAATCACAGAGAAGGGACTTAGTGGAATTTTTCACCTGCCAGAAAACAGATCTAGGGTTCATGGGCACGTGGTTTGAGGTTCATCGGAGACGGAGTTCCAGCCGGAGACGAAGAAGGAGGAGGCCGGAGAGGTTCGGGGCGACACCGGTGAGGGAGGAGGATGCGGCCGACGGCGAGCTCCGGCACGGGCGGTGCGCGAGACGATCCTGCGAGGTCGCGGCGGCCGGGCGGTGGAGCAGCGGCGGCCGGGCGATGGAACAGCGGCGGCCGGGCGGGCGACGGTGGCCGGCGAGGAGGCAAGGCAGCGGAGATGGCGGCGCTCGGAGGCGGCCTGGCGCACGGGCGGCTTGGGCGGCCGCGGGCGACGCGCAGGCTGCGCAGGCCAGCTGTGGGCCCCGCAGGCCGGCGGCGGGCGCAGAGGAGAGAGAGAGAGGCGGCCGGCTGACGTGGCAGCGGCGGGTTGGAGGAGAGCGATGACGGGGTGATGTGGCATGCTCGGATTGGCCAGAGCGATGTGGAGGCTGGCGGTGGACATGTCCGGCGCAGCGCGGACGCGTCCGGTTCACGGTGGAGGTGAGATCTAGGGTTAGACCGTGAATTTGGATGAGGTGCACATATATATAGGTATAGGGAGGTAGGAATGTCCAAATGAGGTGCGGTTTTCGGCCACGCGGTCGTGATCGAACGGCCGAGAGGATGGAGGGGGTTTGAATGGGTTATTGGGCCACTTTGGAGGGGTGTTGGGCTGCAACACACACGAGGCCTTTACGATTCCCCGGTTAACCGTTGGAGCATCAAACGAACTCCAAATGGCACGAAACTTGACATGCGGTCTACCGGTGGTGTACCAAGGCCGCTTGGCAAATCTTGGTCCATTCCGAGAATGTTCAACACCCGCTCATGAAAAAAGGCAAAAGGAGGGCACGGGAGGACATAGGAGTATCAGATTGCAAAATGGACAACGGGGAAAATGCTCGGATGCATGAGACGAACACGTATGCAAATGAGATGCACATGATATGAAATGCATGACATGAGCAAAAGCAAAACGAAGACAAAAGCCCAACCACGAAGGAAAACTCACAACGCATCTTCGGAAAAGGCAAGAGTCGGAGTTACAAATATGGAAAGTTGTATCCGGGGCGTTACAACACTCCACCACTACGAGAGGATCTCGTCCCGAGATCTAGGATGGCACCGGAGGGAAAAAAGAAGAGGAAGATAAGAGGTAAAACTAAGTTGCTTCTTTGACAAACGAGTGAAACCAAAGAACCTTGAAAGGTTAAACCATCTTCGAGAAAAATACAACAAAGATGAACAAAGTTGAAAACACTCCGTTAGAAAAAGAAACAAGGAAGAACAAATTCGGACAGCACTCCGGTTGAAAAGAGATGCAAGACTTGATAAGATGAAAAGAACTTGAGCAGAGGACACAACACTCCGGTTAAATTGATAAGCATGAAAAGAACACGATCCTCACAATTTGAGATGATGAGAGGAGAGAGAAACAACACAATGCCTCTGGAAGAAATGAAAGAATGGAATGGAATGAACTGAGGGAAACAAGATCTTGGGAGAGCACGCTTACAACAAATACTAGAACTGAGTTGTTGGATTATCAACAATGAAAGGATAAGCTTGAAGTGGGCTTGTGGAAAACATCTCAAAAATTATGAGGTGAAATTCTGCCACTAACGGAAACAATGGATTTGGATTGATATGAACAAGGAGACGAGAAACTATTTCACCGGGAGGATAAATGAAGAACTTGGGTCATTTATAAGCACCATAAATAGCAACAATCCTTAGGGAAAGCTTTAGGTGAAATATAACCCAAGATAACTCCAACAAAGCGATTGATGGATTGAGAAGAGCTCATGCTCGAAGAGATTGATGGGTTTAACTATCTCATTCTTGACAAGTGTTGAATCATGAAACACGAACTCAAATTGTCACAATGACATAACACCACCTCAAATGATAAGGTAGAACGGATTGCACTTCGGAATACAAGATGAAGAAAGCTTGAACTCCTCAAAACAAGACATGTGTTGAACACCATGTTTATTTCGGAGTATAGCTTGGCGGATCTTAGCTTCGAGAGAAAACTTGAAGAACAATTGAAGAATGAAAAGAATCCTTGACGAACCACCATGTTGAGCCTCCATGAAGAACTCCGGATAGGAAAAGAAAACATAAAAGAATTGAAGGTTTGAAGCGAACAAGATTGAAGCCTTGCAATGATTAGATGGAGCTTCGTGGCGAGATAATGCGGAAAAACTTGGAACTCCGGAAAAGAAAGATGAACAAAAGAAATCAAGAATTTTGATGAACCTCCGGAATGAGGAATTGAATTCACTCGATGAAACAAGAATAAGAATTACATCATGCGTATCCTTCACCACTTTAGATTGATGACAAGCAACGGATTTGGCATACTACTTATTCTCGTAGAAAGGATTAAGATAGATATGGAGCAAACTTGAGACGGTCTTCAATGATCCACCAGTAGGATTGAAAACAACGAATACATTGATATGATAAACGAAGGAAGAAGAATCTAGAACGAACCACCATAAGAATTGAAAATGAACGAATAAAAGATGAAGAAACACCGAGAAGGATTAGCAAATAAACAAAGATGCTTGAGAGAATTTAGATACATGAGAACGAAGAGATCACGAGCTGATTAGAGAATACTTGAATGATGCACCGGTAAGATTTGGAGAATGAGAGTTGAAAGCTGAGAATGAATAAACCCGCAATGATGGACTTCGGATAATCAAATTGAAAAGACTCTTGAATTGCTCCGGATTGGTGAAAAGAATTCTCACAATCAAAAACAATTATGAGAGGATGGCATGAAGCTTGAGCTTCGCATCTCTGAGAGAACGGATAAGATTTGGAGGAAAAAACTCTTCTTCGATCTTCAAAATCCAAGAATGACGACGAGAAACACCACCATAAATTGTTGAGATACTCCGGAATAATGAAGAATATAAAGGCCGAATCAACAATGAAAAGAATTTGAAAGATATTGGAGAAAGACATTTGACTGACGATAACTCATTCTTACATCAAACTTGGAAAAGAAGTTGAGGTTATCTCCGGGAAAAATTAGAAGAGTCAGGTAAGATCCTGGGGAAAAAACTGTGGGTTAGGGCCCACTCAAAATATACACCGTTAACGATTACTTGAAAGGGAGATTGCACCGGTTGATTTAAATGGCTTGAATGAGATAACATCCTCGAAAGAGCTTGACCGAAAGCAGAGTGGAAACACGAATCTTCGAGATAACTTGAGGACTCCGGAACAATTGAATAGCGAGAAGTGGATGATCATGAGGTGCACCGACATGAGAAAACATTTGAAACAAGGAAAAGGATATGATCAACACCAAAGCTTGAATTGAATCCACCGGAGAAGGAAAATAATGAAGAATGATAACCTTGAGGCTCTGTTAGTATCTTCCTGAGAATCACCGGATAAGAACATTGACGGAAAAGAATGGAGAGACTCTCACAAATAAAAGGATACATGATTAAGAAATATGAATCCTTGAAGAAAAAGGGTGGGAGGGCGGGAAAACAAAGGCAATTTGGGATGGATGAAGCAAACACCGTTGCAAAGAACTGAGAATTGATCTCGCGAATGTTGAAATGATCGGATCCACTTGAAGAGGAGCACGTCGGTTGGAAAAAGAATTGAGATGACAACCTTGATGATCAAAAAGGATTAATACTCTCATAGAAATATGAGAGCATCGCTTAAGGAAGGTATGGAATCAACACTTGACTTTGAAGCAACTCGAATACCACAATTGAAAACAAAAACAAATGATTGGCTTGCAAAATAAGACGGAAACAAACATATGATAGATCCCATATCGTATCATGTGTCTGTTGAAAAGATATCCTACGTGATACTAGAATTCCCACTTATAAACTCCCGAAACTTTCTGGTTATGCAATCAGGTGTTGGGGATACAGGGGAAGTGTCGAGATATACCCCGTGGTATGACCCGGCTGGGCCTTGGTAAACTGGCGGATGGTAAACCGACGGAGAGTTAAGACAGAGAGTCAAGACAGATGGCTAAGAAAGACGGTAAACCGGCGAGTGTTAAACCGGCAGAGTTAAGACAGATGGTAGCACCGACAGGTGTTAAGACAATGTTAAACCGGCAGACAATGTTAAACCGACAGACAATGTTAAACCGGCAGACAATGTTAAACCGGCAGACGTTAAGAAGCCCATGAAGAGAAGTCATAATAGTTAAGTCTTAAGTTTGAGTTGGACTCTACATGTAACCCGCCCCTTCAACATATATAAGGAGGGGCAGGGCTCCCCAAAGAGGGAGGAGGGAGAGGGAAACAATCTTAGGGCTAGACACAAAGAGGAGAGCCGGTTTACGGCGACTCCCTCGTGATGATAATGAGACCTAGCCTCAAACAGCATGTAGGGTTGTTACCGGATGATGTTTCCCAGGGCCCAAAGCTGTCTAAATCTCTGTCTTGTGTGTTGATCCGTTGCACGTCTCTCGATTCCGCTCAACCTCTCTCAAGCTACCACATAGATGCGTTGGCCTCACGACTAAGTCCTCACACTAGGACATCTGCCGTGACAATTCCACGATAGGAAGCATAATATCTCACCCAAAACTAACAAATCCTACATCCAGTTGTATCCATCCTTCAACACATAACTAAGAAACCTTCGGAAATCATTTACCTCAACCTTTGAAAAGCATCCGTTATACGAGTTATGGCAATACTCCCGAACTCCCGCCCCAGTACTGGGTGGCGTCGAGGTTATCTCACCAACAACTGCATAAAGGAGATTTTCGATGTCGACGAACTCAGGTATTCCAAAACTGCAATGATAAAATTGTGATGACAACACCTCGGAGCTCAACTCCCCGGGACACTGACGCAACCCCTAAATGTCAGGAGGCACCAAGAACAATGTTCTCGTCACAAAACCATCGGAACGGTTCCAAGATACCCGTGTGATCCTAATTTTTTTAGTGAAATCTAAGAAGAGAAGAGTCAAAACTCTACGTCAGGAGGCCTCACTAGAGCGACGAAGGGATCGAGGAGTAAAAAGAATCCTACTCTCCGATATATATAATCCTATAAGACTCAAAACATTTTTCTAGACTCAACAACGTCAACGATTCGATCAAGCAGGGGCTCCTAAGTCGGGGAAGGCTCTGGTTACCAACTTGTAACACCCACGATGCAGCTATGTCTCCCACGTGTCGGAGCACGACTTAGAGGCATAACCGCATAGTAAGCATGTCGCAAGAGGGGTAATCTTTACACGTCCCATGTACTGAATAAGAAAGGGATAAAAGTTGGCTTACAATCGCCACTTCGCACAATACATAAATATAGCATTACATCATCCAGAATACAATCAAGGTCCGACTACGGAACCAAATAAAGAAAGAGAACCCCAATTGCATAGATTCCCGATCGCCCCAACTGGGCTCCTCTACTGATCGTCCGGAAAGGAAACATAGTAACGTCCTGAATCCTCGTCGAACTCCCACTTGAGTTTGGTCGCGTCCCCTACACTGGCATCATCGGCACCTGCATCTAGTTTTGGAAGTAATCTGTGAGTCACGGGGACTCAGCAATCTCACACCCTTGCGATCAAGACTATTTAAGCTTATGGGTCGGAAAAGATGGTGAGGTGGATCTGCAGCAAGCACTAGCATATATGGTGGCTAACTTACGCAAATGAGAGTGAGAAGAGAAGGAAAGCACAGCCGAGAAGCTATACAGATTAAGAAGTGATCCTAAAACTACTTACGTTCAAGCATAACACGAGACCATGTTCTCTTCCTGGACTCCGCCGAAAAGAGACCATCACGGTTACACACGTGGTTGATTCATTTCAATTAAGTTAAGTGTCAGGTTTTCTACAACCGGATATTAACAAATTCCCATCTGCCCATAACCGCGGGCACGGCTTTCAAAAGTTCATAACCCTGCAGGGGTGTCCCAACTTAGCCCATCACAAGCTCTCATGGTCAACGAAGGATATTCCTTCTCCCAGGAAGACCCGATCAGACTCGGAATCCCGGTTACAAGACATTTCGATAATGGTAAAACAAGACCAGCAAAGCCACCCGATGTGCCGACAAATCCCGATAGGAGTCGCACGTATCTCGTTCTCAGGGCACACTGGATGGGCAAGACGTCGGGTTGGCATAAACCCTGGTTGCCCAGGGGGCACCGGACATCGCCCAGTTTGGACCAACACTTAGAGGAGCACTGGCCCGGGGGTTTAAAATAAAGATGACCCTTGAGTCTGCAGAACCCAAGGGAAAAAGGCTTAGGTGGCAAATGGTAAAACCAAGGTTGGGCCTTGCTGGAGGAATTTTATTCAAAGCGAACTATCAAGGGGTTCCCATTATAACCCAACCACGTAAGGAACGCAAAATCAAGGAACATAACACCGGTATGCCGGAAACTAGGGCGGCAAGAGTGGAACAAAACACTAGGCATAAGGCCGAGCCTTCCACCCTTTACCAAGTATATAGATGCATTAAAGTAAACAAGATATAATAATGATATCCCAACAATATCCATGTTCCAGCATGGAACTAAGTGCATCTTCACCTGCAACTAGCAACGCTATAAGAGGGCTGAGCAAAGTGGTAACATAGCCATACAATGGTTTGCTAGGACAAGGTGGGTTAGAGGTTTGACATGGAAATATGGGAGACATGATATAGCAAGTGGTAGGTATCGCGGCATAGCAAAAGAGCGAGCAACTAGCAAGCAAAGATAGAAGTGATTTCGAGGGTATGGTCATCTTGCCTGCAAAGTTCTCAGAGTTGACGAAAGCTTGAGCCTCGTAGGCGTACTCAACGGGTTCCTCGATCACGCAATCGTCTCCCGACTCTACCCAAAGCAAGAACACAAGCAAAGGAAACAACAATCAACCACGGTGCAATGCGCAAGCAACATGATGCAAAAACATGGCACAATATGCGGGATGTGATATGCAATACATATGCATGCTCCGGAAGGAAATATTGATCAAGGAATCAACTTGGCAAACCAAGTGTGCCGCTGGAAAGATGAGTTGATTTCGGTCGAAATTGATATAAAGATCACCGGAATCGGATGCACGGTTTGCAAATGGCAAGCAAAACAATAATGGCACAATTCTATGATTAACAGCACGATGCCACCTAGAATGCAACAAGAAACTAAGCTACTTCACTCCAACATAGCAACAAAGCACATGGCAGTGATCTACTCAAGATGCTTGACAAAAGATGAACAGTGAGCTACAGCTAAATCACACAAGAACAGGATCAAACAAGCATGGCAAAAGCGCAAAAGATATGAGCTTCACAAACTTAGTGAAAATACTAACATGCCAGGATTAACATTAGGAAGCAATGTTTAGAGCAAGATAACAACATGCTACAGGAACATGACATAGCAAACCAAGGCATGGCATGAATCTACTCAAAGCATAGAACAAAAGTTCCTTACTAACCATAAGCCAAAAAGGATCACAAGATATGATGGCACCCATGTAAACATAGCAAGTTTCGTTAACAGATTCAGACTTAGCAGAAAACTGGACATGGCAAAAACAGATTTATGAAGGCCTCTTTGCGAGCTCGATTCACTCACCACAAGGCATTGCATGACAAGATAAGCATATCATCAGCAAGATGGCATGTTCAAGAAGCTAACCAAAGCAAGAACAAACTCATATCATGCATGGGGCAACTACAACAACCTTGGCAAAATTGATTAACACATAAACAATCTGTGAGGAACATTTTATAACAAAAGTAGAGAAAGATTAAGTCATGCTAGGGCACTCCATAATTGCAAATAAAGGCATGCATGGATAGAGCATAACCATAAGTCAAAATCATCCTTACTAAACATACTCAAAAGAAGCATGGATCTCACTGTAGCAACATGAATACATGGCATAAAAATAACATCAGAGCAATGACTTGGTGAAATTCTAAGTCCCTATAAATAGCAATATTACGAGAGCTACTTTGCATGCTTGTGCTAGTAACCACAAAGATCACAAAAATACATGGCATACACCCCTGTAAAGATGGCATGGCATAAACAAAACACATGTAGAGCTCAAGTCCATATGCAGCACACAATAATTGTAGCAAAAATGACAAATGCTCATAATCTGCTAAGATTCAGCAACTAACATTTTATAGCACTCTTGCAACAGTCATTTGGGCATCAAGTGGTCTCAAAACAGGCATGGCACAATGGAAAAAATGAAGAGCACATCATGATGAACATTCGATATCTCATCAGCAAATGGATCTAAACGGGTGAGAAAGTATGGCATGAGATGAAGTAGGCATAAAAATAATCACAGAGATGGGACTTACTGGAATTTTCACCTCCCAGAAAACAGATCTAGGGTTTCGTGGGCATGGGTTTGAGGTTGCCAAGACGGAGTTCCAGCCGGAGACGAGAAGGAGGAGGCCGAGGAGGTTCGGGGCGATCGCCGGTGAGGAGAGGACGCGGCCGGCGGCGACTCCGCACGGGCGAACGCGCGCGCTGAGGATCCTGCGAGGTCGCGGTGGGCCGGGCGGTGAAGCAGCAGCAGCCGGGTGGAACAGCGGCGGCCGGGCGGGCGGCGGTGGCCGGCAGGGAGGCAGGCGGCGGAGATGGCGGGCAACTCGGATGCGGTGGGCACAGCGGGCGGCTCGGGCTGCCGCGGGCAACGTGCGGGCTGGCTGCGGGCCCCGCGGGCCGGCGGCGGGCGTAGAGGAGAGAGGCAGCCGGCTGACGTGGCGGCGGCGGGGTGACGTGGCATGCTTGGATTGGCCAGAGCGATGTGGAGGCTGGTGGTGGACATGTCCGACATGGCGCGGACGCGTCCGGTGGCGTGGTGGAGGTGAGATCTAGGGTTAGACCCCGAATTTGGACGAGGTGCACATATATATAGGTAGAGGGAGGTAGGAATGTCCAAATGAGGTGCGGTTTTCGGCCACGCGATCATGATCAAACAACCGAGAGGATGGAGGGGGTTTGGATGGGTTATTGGGCCACTTTGGAGGGGTGTTGGGCTGCAACACACACGAGCCCTGTATGATTCCCCGGATAACCGTTGGAGCATCAAACGGACTCCAAATGGCACGAAACTTGACAGACGGTCTACCGGTGGTGTACCAATGCCACTTGGCAAATATCGGTCCATTTCGAGAATGTTCAACACCCGCTCACGAAAAGAGGCAAAAGGAGGGCGCCGGAGGACATAGGAGTGTCGGATTGCAAAACGAACAACGGGGAAAATGCTCGGATGCATGAGACGAACACGTATGCAAATGAGATGCACATGATATGAAATGCATGACATGAGCAAAAGCAAAACGAAGACAAAAGCCCAACCATGAAGGAAAACTCACAACGTATCTCTGGAAAAGGTAAGAGTCGGAGTTACAAATATGGAAAGTTGTATCCGAGGCGTTACAGCGGCCCCTCTTTGGAGAAGATCCCTTTGGATTCAAGACCTCCTTGCGGAGAAGATCATCAAGACCTCCTCACGGAGAAGACCTGATGTAGGGTAGAACCCTAATCGGCCGATCTTTCACGAAAGGAGCGGATCCCGTGATGAACACGAAGAACACGAGGAGGGAAACGAGGGAAAACACGGGGAAACACAAGAGAAACACTAAACCAACAAGAAATAGTCACACATGTGCTAGATCCTCGAGTACATAGGAAATCACACGATCCATGGTGAACTTGGGACGATACAAAAGGTAACGGTCTTCTCCGTGAGGAGGTCTTGGTGGGGCCGCCCAAGAGGGGGTCTTGATGTTCTTCTCCACAAGGAGGTCTTGAATCCAAAGGGATCTTCTCCGTAGAGGCTGCGGTCTCTCTTGTGGAGTAGATCCGATGTGGATGAGCAATGCTCTATCTCTAAATATGAGCTAAACCAATGCTAACCCTAGAAAGAAAGAGGAGGAAGAGGAGTATATATGGTCTAGGTGGGCAAAGGGGTACACAGGCCTCGGGCCCTTACACTGTGCGCAGACAGGGAAGGCCGGACGTCCGGGCGTCGGGCCGGATGTCCGGGCGTTCGCGGAGGGCCGGATGTCTGGGTTGCGGAGGCCGGATGTCCGGGCTGGTGAAGCTGGCCATGTCGCTCTCGGGTTCGGGGGTGTCCGGATATCCGGGCTGGCAGTCGGATTTCCGGGGGCTTGGGAAAGGCCGGATGTCCGGGCTGGCGAGGCCGGATGTCCGGGGCCTGTAGTGTCCTGATGGCTGAGCGGCTGATAGAGGTGAATGTGTCCCGATGTTTCGATGAGATGGTGGCTATCGTTTGCTGTGGGAGTCGACCTTGACGATCCGACTACGAACGTGCGAGACGTCGCGCCTTAGCAATCTCTAAACCAACTTCTGAGGGGTTATTGACCACGCCGGAGCACGATCAACCTGACCACGAGTGTTGGTTTCCTGCGAGCAAACTAAGAACAAGCAAGAAACTCAGATTGCAATCTGGATATTGCGAATATAAGATGAAAGCTTTATTGATCAAGGTGGGGTTCTGTGATGCCTTGGTCTGGTCGTTGAACACAAACAAAGTACGCGAAGTTGCAGCTATGCCGAATTTTTAATCTAAACAAAACCCAAAGTCTAAACGATGCCCTAAGGGCTGTATATATGGAGGAGAGGGGGGGGGATTTCATGGCCCTTGGAGGAGGGGTCCGAAACCAACCCTAACTCTTGTTTCCCCACACATACGGAATCTAAAAACAACATATAATCAAGTATTTCGAAATTACATGGGCCTGGCCCAAAAATAAGGTGACGCAACACCTAGAATAGTCTCTGGACGAAATTTATGAAGTGGCATCTTGTATATTTTGTCCAAGGCTTCATGCACTCATTATGGTGGCTTCAAAGTCCTGGAATCATCACTTGTAACTCCGTTCTTGTTCCCCTTGCGCATGACATCATCTCCATGCTTGAACTTGCTCCAAGGCTCATCTTTCTTGTCCAAGATAGGCCCTTCATTTGTAAGCAAAACAAATTTATCCAATTTAGGCAGCATCATATTCTCATGAACATTAGAATCGTTACCAAGAAATGAATGTACCTAGTAATTTAATTGGCGTGCGCGAGCTCTAGCAATTGGTCCAGTATGTATAGCAGCAGGGGTTGTGGGTGTAACAATGGTATTAATATCCTCATCATCCTCCCCTTCTTGAAATGAAGTCGTCCTCAACGAAAGCTCATCTTCGTCACCCAAATAAGGCTTCAAATCTGCAATGTTAAAAGTGGGACTAACCCCAAAATCTGCAGTCAGCTCAAGTTTGTATGCATTATCATTTATTTTCTCTAAGACCTTAAAAGGACCATCAGCATGTGGCATTAGCTTTGATTTGCACAAATTAGGAAATCTATCCTTACGCAAATGTAACCAAACAAGATCTCCAGGTGCAAACACAACATGTTTTCTACCCTTATCTCCAGCAAGTTTATATTTAGCATTCATATGCTTAATGTTTTCCTTAGTTAACTCATGCATTTTAAAAATCAATTCAGCACATTCTTTAGCATCAAAATTAACCTTCTCCGAAGATGGAAGAGGCAACAAATCAATGGGTGCACGAGGTAGGAAACCATACACAATTTCAAAAGGGCACATCTTAGTAGTAGAATGCAATGAACGATTATAAGCAAATTCAATATGAGGCAAGCATTCTTCCCACATTTTCTTATTATTCTTCAAAACATCCCTAATCATAGTAGACAATGTTCTATTGACTACTTTAGTTTGTCCATTAGTTCGGGGGTGACAAGTAGTACTAAAAAGCAGTTTAGTCCCCAACTTAGCCCATAAACATCTCCAAAAGTGGCTAAGAAATTTAGTATCACGATATGAAACAATAGTATTTGGCACACTGTAATGCCGCAGATACAACTTTCCATATTCGTAACTCCAACTCTTGCATTTTCCGGAGATGCGATATGAGATTCCCTTCGTGGTTGGGTTTTGTATTCGTTTTGCATTTTGTTCATGTCATGCATTTCATATCATGTCATCATGTGCATCCCATTTGCATATGTGTTCATCTCATGCATCCGAGCATTTCCCCCGTTGCCCGTTTTGCAATCCGACACTCCTACGTCCTTCGGCGCCCCCTTTTGTCTCTTTTCGTGTGCGGGTGTTAAACTTTCTCGGAATGGACCGGGATTTTCCAAGCCCGCTTGGTACACCACCGGTAGACCGCCTGTCAAGTTTCGTGCCATTTGGAGTCCGTTTGATACTCCAACGGTTAACCGGGGAACCGTAAAGGCCTCGTGTGTGTTGCAGCCCAACACCCCTACAAAGTGGCCCAATAACCCATCCAAACCCCCTCCATCCTCTCGGCCATTCGATCACGATCGCGTGGCCGAAAACTACACCTCATTTGGACACTCCTACCTCCTCCTACCTATAAATATGTGTCTCCCTCCGAATTTTTTCGCGTAGTACAAACCCTAGCACCACTCCCCTCGCGCCGCCGGACGTTTCTTCCTCCCGCGCCGGACATGTCCAGCCTCCATGTCGCCCGGACCAATCCGGGGACGCCACATCAGCCCGCCGCCGCTCTCCACCAACCGTAGCGTGCCACCTCGCCCGCGCCCGCGCCCTCTCTCTCCTCCCCGCCGCCAGGCCCGCCGCGGCCTGGGTCGGACCCTCCCGGCCCGCGCGCTCGAGCCGGCCGCCCGACGCTGCTCTCCCGCGTGCGCCGCCCATCCCACCACCGCCGACCGCCCGTCTCCGCCTCCCTGCGCCGCTGGACTCCCTCGCCGCCTCGCCTGCTCTGCCGCGCCGCCACCACACGCCGGCGCGCGCCACCGCCGCCTTGCCTTTGCCTGCCGCCACTACTCCTCCCCAGCGCCTCCCTGCGCCGCCCTTCGCCAGTGACCGGCCGGATCCAGCAAGCCGCGGCCGGATCCGCCCGACCCCGACCTCTCCGACCACTCTCCGGCGGCGCCCCGCGTGCACATCGCCGGAGGAGCCGCCTGCGTCACCGTTAACCTCGGAAACCCTAGATCTGGAGGTCCAAAATTCTATCTAAGTCTTTTTGTGCTATACTTTTAGCCCCTGTTCATCATGTCATAACTTCTCATCCGTAGCTCCGTTTTGTGCATGTGATATATCAAAATGTTCATCATGATGTGCTCTTCTTTTTGTTCCATTGTGTCATGCTTGTTTGAGTCCATTGTGATGCCCAAATGACTGATGCAAGAGTGCTATAAAATGTTAATTCCTGTTACTTAGCAGTTTGTGAGCATTTGTCATTTTTGCTACATTTATTGTGTGTTGCATATGGGCATGATCTCTACATGTGTTTTGGGCTATGCCATGCCATCTTTACAGGGGTGTAGGCCGTGCATTTTTGTGATCTTTGTGGTGACTAGAACATGCATGCAAAGTAGCTCTCGTAATATTGCTGATTTCAGGGACTTAGAATTTCAGTCGTTTCCTTGCTGTTATTTTTATGCCATGTATTCATGTTGCTATGGTGAGATCCATGCTTCTTTTGAGTATGTTCAGTAAGGATGTTTTGGACATATGGTTCTGCTCTATCCATCCATGCCCCTGTTTGCATTTATGGAGTGCCCTAACATGACTCAATCTTGCTCTACTTTTGCTATAAAATGTTCCTGGCAGATTGTTTACGTGTTAATCAATTTTGCCAAGGTTGTTGTAGTTGATCCAAGAATGCTATAAACTTGTTCTTGCCATGGTTAGCCTTATGATCATGTCTTCTTGCTGGTAGTATGCTTAGTTTATCATGAATGCTTTGTGATGAGTGAATCGAGCTCGCAAAGAGGCCTTCATAATTCTGTTTTTGCCATGTCCAGTTTTCTGCTAAGTCTGAATCTGTTAATGAAACTTGCTATGTTTACATGGGTGCCATCATATCTTCTAATCCTTTTTGGCTTATGGTGAGTAAGGGAATTTTGTTATATGCTTTGAGTAGATTCTATGTTCTGTTCCTGTAGCATGTTGATATCTTGCTCTAAACATTGCTTCCTGGTGTTAATTCCTGACATGTTAGTATTTTCACTAAGTCTGTGATGCTGATATCTTTTGCACTTTTGCCATGCTTGTTTGAACCTGTTATTGTGTGATTTAGCCATAGCTTAGTGTTCATCTTTTATCAAGCATCTTGAGTAGATCACCGGCATGTGCTTTGTTGTTATGTTGGAGTGCAGTAGCTTAGTTTCTTGTTGCATTCTAGATGCCAATGTGCTGTTAATCGCAGAAGTGTGCCATCATTGTTTTGCTTGCCATTGGCAAACAGTACATCCGATTCCGGCGATCTTTATATCGTTTTTGACCGAAATCAACTCATCTTTCCAGCGGCACACTTGGTTTGCCAAGTTGAGGCCTGGTTCAATATTTTCCTTCCGGAGCACGCATATGCATTGCATATCACATCCCGCATATCATGCCATGTTTTGCATCATATTGCTTGCGCATTGCACCGTGGTTGATTGTGTTTCCTTTGCTTGTGTTTTTGCCTTGGGTAGAGCCGGGAGACGAATACGTGATCGAGGAAGCCGTTGAGTACGCTTACGAGGATCAAGCTTACGCCAACTCGGAGAACTTTGCAGGCAAGATGACCATACCCTCGAAATCACTTCTATCTTTGCTTACTAGTTGTTCGCTCTTTTGCTATGACGCGATACCTACCACTTGCTATATCATGCCTCCCATATTGCCATGAGAAGCCTCTAACCCACCTTTCCTAGCAAACCGTTGTTTAGCTATGTTACCGCTTTGCTCAGCCCCTCTTATAGCGTTGCTAGTTGCAGGTGAAGATGGAGTTTGTTCCTTGTTGGAACATGCTTATTGTTGGGATATCATTATTATATCTTGTTTACTTTAATGCACCTATACACTTGGTAAAGGGTGGAAGGCTCGGCCTTATGCCTGGTGTTTTGTTCCACTCTTGCCTCCCTAGTTTCCGTCATACCAGTGTTATGTCCTTGATTTTGCGTTCCTTACGCGGTTGGGTTATAATGGGAACCCCTTGATAGTTCGCCATGAATAAAACTCCTCCAGCAAGGCCCAACCTTGGTTTTACCATTTGCCACCTAAGCCTTTTTCCCTTGGGTTCCGCGGACTCAAGGGTCATCTTTATTTTAAACCCCCGGGGCAGTGCTCCTCTAAGTGTTGGTCCAAACTAGAGCAGCGTGCGGGGCCGTCCCTTGGCAACTTGGGTTACGTTGGCTCCCGTAGGCTTAGCTTATCTGGTGTGCCCTGTGAACGAGATATGTGTAGCTCCTATCGGGATTTGTCGGCATAGCGGGTGGTCTTGCTGGTCTTGTTTTACCATTGTCTAAATGTCTTGTAACCGGGATTCCGTGTCTGATCGGGTCATCCCGGGAGAAGGAATATCCTTCATTGACCGTGAGAGCTTGTGATGGGCTAAGTTGGGACACCCCTGCAGGGTTTTGAACTTTTGAAAGTCGTGCCCACAGTTATGGGCAGATGGGAATTTGTTAATATCCGGTTGTAGAAAACTTGAAACTTAACTTTATTAAAATGAATCAACAGCGTGTGTAGCCGTGATGGTCTCTTTTCGGCGGAGTCCGAGAAGAGAACGCGGTCTCGTGTTATGCTTGAATGTAAGTAGTTTCGGGATCACTCCTTGATCTTTATAGCTTATCGACTGTGCTTTGCTTCCTTCTCGCTCTCATTTGCGTAAGTTAGCCACCATATATGCTAGTGCTTGCTGCAGCTCCACCTCACTACCTTTTCCTACCCATAAGATTAAATAGTCTTGATCGTGAGGGTGTGAGATTGCTGAGTCCCCGTGACTCACAGATTACTTCCAAAACCAGATGCAAGTGCCGATGATGCCAGTGCAGGGGACGCGACCGAACTCAAGTGGGAGTTCGACGAGGATTCGGGATGTTACTATGTCTCCTTTCCAGATGATCAGTAGTGGAGCCCAGTTGGGGCGATCGGGGATCTATGCATTTGGGGTTGTCTTTATTTTGGTTCCGTAGTCGGATCGTGATTGTATTCTGGATGATGTAATGCTATATTTATGTATTGTGTGAAGTGGCGATTATAAGCCAACTCTTTATCCCTTTTGTATTCAGTACATGGGATGTGTAAAGATTACCCCTCTTGCGACATGCCTACTATGCGGCTATGCCTCTAAGTCATGCTCCGACACGTGGGAGATATAGCCGCATCGTGGGTGTTACAAGTTGGTAATCAGAGCCTTCCCCGACTTAGGAGCC
Source organism: Triticum aestivum (assembly GCF_018294505.1). NCBI lineage: Eukaryota > Viridiplantae > Streptophyta > Magnoliopsida > Poales > Poaceae > Triticum > Triticum aestivum. The sequence continues at coordinate 352,538,573 of NC_057812.1, read as the reverse complement.
CCTTGCTTGATCGAATCGCTGGCGTTGTTGAGTCTAGAAAAAAAGTTTTGAGTCTTATAGGATTATATATATCGGAGAGTAGGATTCTTTTTACTCCTCAGTCCCTTTGTCGCTCTGGTGAGGCCTCCTTATGTAGAGTTTTGACTCTTCTCTTCTCAATTTTCACAAAAAAAAATTGGATCACGCGGGTATCTTGGAATCGTTCCGATGGTTTTGTGACGAGAACATTGTTCTTGGTGCCTCCTAACATTTAGGGGTTGTGGTAGTGTCCTGGGGAGTTGAGCTCCGAGGTGTTGTCATCACAATTTTATCGTTGCAGTTCTGGAATACCTGAGTTCGCCGACATCGAAAATCTCCTTTATGCAGTTGTTGGTGAGATAACCTCGACGCCACCCAGTACTGGGGCGGGAGTTCTCGAGTATTGCCATAACTCGTATAACTGATGCTTTTAGAAGGTTGAGGTAAATGATTTCCGAAGGTTTCTTGGTTATGTGTTGAAGGATGAATACAACTGGATGTAGGATTTGCTAGTTTTGGGTGAGATATTATGCTTCCCCTGTATCCCCAATACCTGATTGCATAACCAGAAAGTTTCGGGAGTTTTATAGGTGGGAATTCAAGTAGCTCCTAGAATATCTTTCCAACAGACACATGATACGATATGGGATCTATCATATGTTTGTTCCGACTTATTCTGCAAGACAACCCTTTGTTTTGTTTTTCAGTTGTGGTATTCGAGTTGCTTCAATGTCAAGTGTTGATTCCATACGTTTCCTAAACAGTGTTCTCATATTTCTATGTGAATACTAATCCTTCTTGATCATCGAGTTTGTCATGTCAATTCTTTCCAACCGGTGTGATTCTCTTCGAGATGATCTCATCATTCTCTACATCCGCAAGATCAATTATCAATTCTTCTCAACGGTGTTTGTTTTCATTCGTCCCAAGTTGTCTTTGTTTTCCCGCCCTCCCACCCTTTTTCTTCAAGGACTCAGATTTCTTAATCAAGTATCCATCTTATTGATGTGAAGTCTCTCCATTCTTTTCCATCAATGCTCTTACCCGGTGGTTCTCGTGAAGATGCTCTACAAGTTCAACATTCTCTGTTCTCTTTTCTTCTCCGGTGGTTTCAATTGAAGCTTTCGGTGTTGATCATTCCTTTCCTTGTTTCAAATGTTTTCTCATGCCGGTGCACCTCATAATCATTCCCTGCTTGCTATTCTTTTGTTCCGGTGTCCTGAAGATATCTCAGAAGATTCAAGTTTCCATTCTCAATTCGCTCAAATTCTTTCGAGGTTGTAATCTCATTCAAGTCATTTAATTCAACCGGCACAATCTATCTTCAAATCATTTCAACGGTGTTTCTTTTTAGTGGACCCTAACCCACAGGTCTTTCCCAGGATCTTACCTGACTCTTCTAACCTTCCCGGAGTTACTCTCAAATTATTTTCAAAGTTTGACGTAAGAATGAGCTATCATCAGTCAAATGCCTTTCTCCAAGATCTTTCAAACTCTTTTCATCGTTGGCTTAACCTCTTCGCTTTTGATTCTCCTGGAGTGTCTAAACAATTCATGGTGGTGTTTCTCGTCGTCATTCTCAGATTTGAAGACCGAAGAAGATTTTTCTCTCAATCTTGCTCCATTCTCTTCAAGATTCATGGCTCTAGCTTCGTGCCATCCTCTCATAATTATTTCCGATTGTGAGAATTATTTCCACCTATCCGGAGCAATTCAGGAGTCTTTCAGTTTTGATCATCCGGAGCCCATCATCTCAGATTTATTCATTCCAGCTTTCAGCTCTCGTTCTCCAAATCATACTGGTGCATCATCCAAATATTCTCTAATCAAGCATCTTCGTTCATGTGCAAATTCTTCCTGGTGTTTCGCTATCTTTTCCTTGATCATTTTTAATTCTTACGGTGGTTCATTCAAGATTCTTCTTCCTTCGTTTATCATATCAATTTATTCGTTGTTTCAACCCTTCTAGTGGTTCGTTGAAGACCTTCCCAAGTTTGCGCTATATCTATCTTAATCCTTTTTACGAGAATAAGTAGTATGCCACATCCGTTGCTTTTCATCAATTTAAATTGGTGAAGGGTACACATAACATAATTCTTATTTTGCTCCTTCCAAGTGTTCAATTCTTTTCTACCGGAGTTTGTTCATGATATCAAATTCTCGTTTTCAATTGTTCATCTTTCTTTTCCTGAGTTCCAAGTTTTCTCGGTTATATCATTTCAAAGCTTCATCTAAATCATCGCAAGGCTTCACCTTGTGTTTTCAACTTCTCTTTCTTTTCGTTACCCTTTTATTACCGGAGTTCTTCATGGAGGTTCTACATGGTGGTTCGTCAAGGATTCTTTTCATCTCTTCATTGTGCCCTATCAATCATTGTTTTCGGTGGCAGAATTTCACCTCAAATTTTGGGATGTTTTCCTTAAGCCCACATCAAGCTTACTCTTTTCGTTGATGGTTTTCCAACAACTCCGTTTGAGCCTTCTCCTAAATATGCTTTTTCAAGCTCGGTTGAGGTAGAAGATGTTGTTTTCTTCTCCATTCTTTCATTCCAATGATCTATCTTCTATTCTTGCTTCCGGAGGTGTTGTGTTGTTGCTCTCTTCTCTCATCATTTCGAATTGTGAGGATCATGTTCTTTTCGTGCTTATCCATTTAACCGGAGTGTTGTGCCCTCTGCTCAAGTTCTTTTCATCTTATCAAGTTTCGTATCACTTTTCAACCGGAGTGCTGCCCAAATTTGTTCTTCGTTGTTCCTCTTTCCTAACGGAGTGTTTTCAACTTTGATCATCTCCGTTGTATTCCTTCTTTCAAGTTGTTCAACCTCTCAAGGTTCTTTGGTTTCACTTATTTGTCAAAGAAGCAACTTTGTTTTACCTCTTCATCTTCCATTTTCCCTCTGGTGCCATCCTAGATCTCGTGACGAGATCCTCTCGCAATGGTGGAGTGTTGTAACGCCCCGGATACAACTTTCCATATTTGTAACTCCAACTCTTGCCTTTTCCAGAGATGCGATATGAGATTCCCTTCGTGGTTGGGTTTTGTCTTTGTTTTGCATTTTGTTCATGTCATGCATTTCATATCATGTCATCATGTGCATCTCATTTGCATACGTGTACGTCTCATGCATTCGAGCATTTCCCCCGTTGTCCGTTTTGCAATCCGACACTCCTACGTCCTCCGGCACCCCCTTTTGTCTCTTTTCGTGTGCAGGTGTTAAACTTTCTCGAAATGGACCGAGATTTGCCAAGCGGCCTTGGTACACCACCGGTAGACCGCCTGTCAAGTTTCGTGCCATTTGAAGTCCGTTTGATACTCCAACGGTTAACCAGGGAACCATAAAGGCCTCGTGTGTGTTGCAGCCCAACACCCCTACAAAGTGGCCTAATAACCCATCCAAACCCCTTCCATCCTCTCGGCCGGTCGATCACAATCGCGTGGTTGAAAACTACACCTTATTTGGACACTCCTACCTCCTCCTACCTATAAATATGTGCCTCCCTCCGAATTTTTTCGCGCAGTACAAACCCTAGCACCACTCCCCTCGCGCAGCCGGACGTTTCTTCCTCCCGCGCCGGACATGTCCAGCCTCCACGTCGCCCGGACCAATCCGGGGATGGCACGTCACCCCGCCGCCGCTCTCCACCAACCGTAGCGTGCCACCTCGCCCGCGCCTGCGCCCTCTCTCTCTTCCCCGCCGCCAGGCCCGCCGTGGCCTGGGTCGGGCCCTCCCGGCCCGCGCGCCCGAGCCGGCCACCCGACGCCGCTCGCCCGCGTGCGCCGCCCATCCCGCCACCGCCGACCGCCCGTCTCTGCCACGGCTCCGCCTCCCTGCGCCGTCGGACTCCCTCGCCGCCTCGCCTGCTCCGCCGCGCCGCCAGCACACGCCGGCGCGCGCCACCGCTGCCTTGCCTTCGCTCGCCGCCGTTACTCCTCCCCAGCGCCTCCCCGCACCACCCTTCGCCGGTGACCGGCCGGATCCCCGCCCAACCCCGACCTCTCCGACCACTCTCTGGCGCCGCCCCGCGTCCACATCGCCGGAGAAGCCGCCTGCGTCACCGTTGACCTCGGAAACCCTAGATCCGGAGGTCCAAAATTCTATCCAAGTCTTTTTCTGCTATACTTTTAGCCCCTGTTCATCATGTCATAACTTCTCATCCGTAGCTTCATTTTGCGCGTGTGATATATCAAAATGTTCATCATGATGTGCTCTTCTTTTTGTTCCATTGTGTCATGCTTGTTTGAGTCCATCTTGATGCCCAAATGACTGATGCAAGAGTGCTATAAAATGTTAATTCCTGTTACTTAGCAGTTTATGAGCATTTGTCATTTTTGCTACATTTATTGTGTGCTACATATGGGCATGAGCTCTACATGTGTTTTGGGCTATGCCATGCCATCTTTACAGTGTTCTAGGCCATGTATTTTTTTGATCTTTTTGGTGACTAGCACATGCATGCAAAGTAGCTCCCGTGATATTGCTGATTTCAGGGACTTAGAATTTCACTAAGTCATTTCCCTACTGTTATTTTTACTAGTTGACCCGTTGCGCCAAATGACGCAGAGACCCGCTAAAGCCATGTTGTCGATGAAAATAGTTTCATTTTGCAAGAACATATTTGATACTGGTAATAAAAAGCCCATGTGTTAAGTCATGCTATATTGAAAATATGTTTATCACGCTGAGAAGTCTGAGTTTGAAAAAAAATCATATTTCTATAACATGCATAGACCAACTAAGGAAGTATTTTTTAAAAGTTAAAAATATCGTTATCACCATGAGAAATCTGAGTTTGAAAAAAACATGTTTGTATAATATTAGACTTGTTTGTGTGGCCCATCCGGAGTCGGGCTTGCATCTCCTTTCCTATTATTAAGGATTTCTCTGCATACATGGTTACACAAATGGACCGTTACACCAAACAACACAATGTCTATTTCAAACACGAATTGTTTTGAAAATTAAATTAAGTTTTAGCACGGAGGAACAGTCCAGACTTGAAACAGCGGATGCAACCACTTTACAAATTCAAACTCTTTAGCAACCATTCGTGATTATGATGTCTAATGGAACAAGGTGTCAATTTAGAATAAAGAGTTATTTGAAATGTGTTTCATTCGTTCTTTACAAAGTGCTAGATACAATTTCACTGAAAATAAGAATTTTCAAGCTCATTTAAAAAGGTATTTTCATGCATACAAACCATAACTAAACAACGTGAATGTAAATATATATGACTGAGTCATACTTCCTAATACAAAAGCAAGTAGGTAAGCCTGTTTTAGAGATTGTGGTAAATTACAGTTCATTATTACACGCAAAATGTTTTTGCTTCGGAGCAGAACACTGATATCTTTGTCTTCATATCCTTTTCTTCTCAGAGTTGGAGTGCGATGCCTTGCTCCTATTCATGGCTCTTGACCTACAGTTTTTGAACAAACTAAATTAGTTATTCATTCAATGGGAAATCTGAAGTGGGGATTACTTCGCCAATATCGTTAGCAAGTTTATGAGGGAAAAGAAAGCAATGTAACTTCCAAAAGCAAAGGTAACAATGAAGTACATACCGTAGATGGGAAAGTAGGAACATGAGCTGCGACATGTTTCAGAAAAATGGTCGAGGTTCCCTGATCCTAATGATATGAGCTGCGATTATTTTGTCACGGACTCATGGCTGTATATAAATTTCACAAGCAACATCCCATATGTGACAACCTACCTTCGACCACAAAGCTATATAATCTATATAATGGTGAAAAATGGAGCTTTCGATAACCTGCATACCTATTTTTCCTAAAGCAAAGCTAAGAATGAAGTACACAGTATTTTAACTGGAAAAGTAGGAAAATTAAATCATATACTCTGAAACATATTGCAGAAAGATAAGTGTGAAGCACACTTCCTTGAAATTTGAACATAAGCGGACATATATTTTTGTTGAGCCTGCTATATATCTATGGGGAAGCATGGATAAGAAAAGATAGAAATTTAGAAAATGTATGCAAATTCACATATATTTTTCTAAACTTCCATGGAAATGTGTTGGTCCACTTGGTCTATCAGGTTAGTGTATTTCAAAAAAGCAAGTCAGGAAGCTAATAGTTTGGATAAAACCTCTATAGATAGTAGAAAACAACTTCCAATGATTCAACTGTACATACTAAAAAGTTCGCCAGGAAATGAGACGAGCCAGCAAAATACACTAAGTTACAGAAGAAGCACCTGAAATACAATAGTGGCAGTTAGTTTGGCAAGAAACCTGCATATATTTGAGTGCAATTCACATCCTCTAGGCCATCCCTCACAGTGACGACCCAACGTATTTGTTGTACCGGGAGCGCCTGTCAGCCTCAGTATCATGCGGTGGTTACCTTGCGTCGCAGTTCGACATATGGCACATACACCCGTTCTTCTAGGAGTGGTTTCTCTTCTATAGCTGCTTGGGCTGTTCAGTTTGCTGCGTTCAAGATTCTCGTTGAACTATGTTGTATTGAGATCCAAATGTAGGCTCATCCAGGCTTCTACTACTACCCATCCCTGCACGATGATGGGCGTATCCATTTTCCTATTATTGATCCGGCGAGTGATAGTACTTCTAGCGACCTTTCCCGCTATATCACTGCTAGCTATCTTCTGACTTACAAGCTGGCCTGAGAGCTGACTTGTGCTCGTACTGCTTTGGTCGCCGCTAGGTCCAGTTTCCTTCCACCTTGCATAGGGTTTACCCCCGTTATTCCCCGAGCTTCTAGCTTGCCAGCTACCCAGGTTACCCCTCCGAGTAACTCGGGCACCTCGACAGTGACTCCCCATGGGTCCCCTGCCGAGTGGGCTTCACTTCTCGCTACTCCCGCAGCCCCAATGCTCCAGACTCATCCAACACCCGCCCTTGAGGAAGAGCCCTCGAGGCAGCGTCATCGTGTTACCTTTAACCCGGAGGTTTCCATTAATGTCGTTAGTTCAGAATTCGAGTCCGGGTCAGGGGAGGACCCAGCAGGACCAGCAGAGCAGTAAATCACCAGAGTATCCGAGGTTGTAATGATGCTTGGGTGTATGAATGTAGTCGTACCTGTCATGATGTTTCCTTTCATGTATGAGTGTAGTCGTACCTATCATGATGTTTCCTTTCATGTATGAGTGTAGTCATGCCTGTCATGATGTTTCCTTTCATGTATGAGTCTATAATTATGTTGGAACCTTTCTCCATTATTTCTCGCCTGGGTTTCTTGTCGATTCTTTTCGGGCTTTGTCGCTTGCTTTTCCTCCCAGTTCATGGATGTTGCTCATCTTGATGCTTCATATTGGGAAACATAAATAGGATGACACGAGGATGTAGCAGCAGTCAGGCGGGTGAGATACTCCTATTCGTCGCTCCGCCCAAAAAGCAGTGATGCAGAGCATCCTACGATCATCCCCATCTACACTTGAGCATACACCTTTGGACCTAAGGTAAACTCGCTCCTTTCCGAATCTACCCTTTCCACATGTAATACATGGATGCTACTTCAAGCGCGGACCTTGTGCATACTCAGGTACACCCGAGTATACCATGGAGAGCCCAAGGACCAAGGCCAAGTGTGTGCGGGAGCGAAGGAAGGAGAAGGAAGAAGAGCCCGCTGCTACAACGGCCGGACATCCGGCCCCAGCCCGGACATCCGGCCCGACCCTCGAAAATCCGGCCCTTCCTATCCAGAGAGCTCCGGAAGCGACCTCGACAGCCCGGACATCCAGCACCATGCCCCGGACATCCGGCTCCTCCCGAAGACCCGGACATCCGGCCCCTTCGCTCGGAAATCCGACCCCTCATCATAGAATGCAACTGAAGCCAGCCAAGTTCAGCCCAGACATCCGGCCAGAGGCCCAGACATCAGACTCTTCATGAGCCACTGGACATCCGGCCCCCAGCCCGGACATCCGGCACCTACCTGTGCACAGAGATCAGGCCAAGGGCCCATGTACCACCTCTCTCACTTACTCATTCGTCGGCTAGCACTATATATAGACCCCCTCCTCCTCCTAGTTAGGGTTAGCAAAGGATTAGCTCATTTGTGAGACAGAGCTTTGCTCATCCACTTGATATCATTCTCCATTGGAGTTCACGACCTCTTCAGAGAAGATCCCCCAAGTGGATTCAAGACCTCTTCCGAGAAGATCCCCCAAGTGGATTGAAGACCCACCACGGGAAGATCCCTCGCGAATTCAAGGCCTCCTCACGGAGATGAACTAGTTACCTCTTTGTATCATCCTTTGTTGAGTTTGGATCGTCTATCTCCTTGTGTTTCGAGGATCTAGCATATGTGTGACCGAATCTTATTGGTTTGACTAATTCTCTCGTGTTTCCCCTCGAGTTTTCCCCTCGTGTTCTTCGTGTTCATGTTGTGTTAGAGCAAGGTTTGACTGAATCTTATTGGATCAGAGCAAGGGTGATCACGAATTTAGAGCCCCTACCCCTTGTTTTCTAGCCTTCTTTTGTTTGATTTCGTCCTAATTTCGAAAATCCCCACCAAAAATAGCCCCCAATTTTTTTGCGATTTGTTAGTGTGATGTTGTGTTACTAGTGGATCTATCTTTCCGCCAACTTTCCCCACTTTCCATCCTTGAAATCCATCAAATTTCACCCCCAAAATCATCAATTTCCGCCCCCAAGATCGAGTTCCTCGAGTTCATCCTCGGATTTGGAGCCCGAAGATCGGGCACGTAGCCCCGGACATCTGGCCCGTAGGCCCGGACATCCGGCTCCTCGAGCACAAATTGCGCGTGGTTCTTGTCGGTGTTCTGGGAACATGGGTCCCCAGACTTGCCTGCCTGCGGCCCACGGCGTGGCTGGGCTGGCAGGTCTGTCTGGCCCATCTTCATCGATGAGGTATTCAAGACCCTCGCGAGGGGCCAAGCCTCGCGAGGCGGACGAGGCAAGACCTCCTCAAGAGCGGCCTCGCCAGGCAGGCTCACAAGGGGCGGAGAGATCAAGGCAAGGCAAACCTCGCAAGGTCCTCGTTACGTGAGCCATGATGATCGAGGCTAGGCGGGCGCCAGCGTGCAGTGTCCTTGCTTCCTCTTTGGTGCCAAGGGGGAAAGTGCAGGCGCGGAGTACTAAGGCATCAAGCAAAGGTTTCCATATTGGTGCAATGAGACCAAGACCAGCAGGACAACAAGATGGAGGTCACCGTTGAGCCCAAGACGGCGTTACCACCAGAGCCTTTTGCAGGCGAAAACTACTTTTGTCAGGATAAGCTGTACTAGCTGTCCCTTTTCAAATTGGCCGTTGTTGGATCCCTTCCCACTCAATATTTGGGGAGAGGCCCAGGGCCCATATAAGTAGAACTAGCCACAATAGTAGAGAGAGAACGGAATCGGGGAGAGAAAAGAGAAAACTCATTCAGAGGCATCTCACCCACACAAGTTCGCCAAGCACAGGAACACCTCAATCTCAGGAGGCTGTTCTCCCCCTTGTACTGTTCATCATCAGCCCAAGAGGCAATCCACCACCACCACACTGGAGTAGGGTATTACAACACACCGGTGGCCCGAACCAGTATAAATCTTGTGTCTTTGTCTTGTGAGTTCATCGAGTTCATCCTTGAGATCTTAGCGAGCTAGGGCATGGATAGATAGGGAGAAAACCATCGCGCGCACCCCAGTGTTCGAACCTCGATGGTTTTGCCAGAACCCGTGATCCGACATTTGGCGCGCCAGGTAGGGGAGCACCGAAGCTTCCTTCCATCGCTCCGCGTCCTGTTGCTCTGTCGTCTCCATGGCAGACACGCGCCGCGGTCATGCTGACCGTCGGGCCGCCCTCGCCACCCGCGTCGCTCAAACGGCTCCCATCGACGGGCCACCTCATCGTTCCTCGTCGCCTACCTCTAATGCCGCCACCAGCCCGGCGGGGAACGAGCGGCAAGCATCCTCGCTGCACCCATCGGTGCAGTGGGACGGCCGCACCGCCACTCCATCACTGACCCCGACCAGTTCTTCTTCACATGCACGTGGCCCTCCCATGGACGCACGGGCCACGCTCCTCATGGCGCACGAGCTCTTGCGCTACCGATCGGTCGACAACCTCTACGAAGAATGGCTCGACCGCATCGCTGAGCTCGTCCGCGCCGCAGGGGGCTCCCCTGCGCCGTCCCTCTTTCCGCCTCGCCCTCTGCCAACTACGGGCGAAGTAGCTCACGGAGCGCCTCCACCATCTCTGCCCCAAGACGGCACCCTAGCACCAAGACGCGCGGCTCCACGACGCGACCCGCCGCGTCCCGCGCCCGCGCGTGAAGAAAGAAGCTGTTAAGAAGTCCCTCGACCGCAAGAAAACGCTCCGCCACTCCTCGCGCCACCGTGCCAGGACCGGCTGCGGCGGCAAGACCGCGCGCCACCTATAGCGGCAGGACACGGACCCCATCAAGACCAAGCTCCACCCCCATGTCGGGCCCCGGTGACCACAGCCGGTTGCCGCGCTTTCACCACCGAGCTGCATAGCGTCGCCTGGCCGGGCAAGTTCAAGCCGGATCTACCTCCTCGCTACGACAGCACCCCCGACCCCGCGGAGTTCTTGTAGCTCTACGAGATGAGCATTGAAGCGGCCAACGGCGACGAGAAAGTTATGGCAAACTGGTTTCCCGTGGCTCTCAAGGATGGCGCCCGCTCCTGGCTCCTGAACCTACCACCAGGCTCAATCTCTTCCTGGGACGAGATTCGCAACCGCTTCGTCACCAACTTCTAGGGCACTCGCGACCGCCCGCCGGCTACGGGTGACCGGCGCCGCATCAGGCCGCAACCGGGAGAGACCCACCAGAAGTACATCCAGCGCTTCAATAACGTCCGCCTCAAGATCCCCAAGGTGATGGACGAGGCCATCATCTCTGCGCTCTCTGATGGCATCCATGACATCAAGATGAAGGAAGATCTCGCTATGCACGAGGAGTTTTGCACGTCCTTGGAGTTGTTAAACCTGGCTACCAAGTGCGCAAGGGCTGAGGAGGGGCGCCTCTCCCTCCTCGAGCTCCCAGCCGCAGACCCAGAGGAGAAGAAAGCCAAGGACAAGGACATGAAGCGCAAGGGAGCAGCCGTGCTCACAGCGAAACCAGACACCAAGCGTGGTAGAGACCAACCAGAGTCATCCAAGAGCAGCCGTCCGTTCTGCGCCTTCCACAACCTGAATACCCACAACACCAGCGACTGTCAAGAGCTTAGAGCCATTCGCGAAGGACGCTTTGGTTGACGCCCCGAGCGCGGCGAACGGGGCTACGGCCGAGGAGGAGGACGTGGTGGCGGACGCTGGGACGACTGTGGCCTGCGCCAGGAGTGGCGCGACCGGCGTCGTGAGGACCGCTGGCAGGATTAGCCTCGCGAGGGCAGCTGGAGGGATCAGCCTCGTGAGGATCGTCCTCAAGGCAACGCCGGACTCCTTCCGCTGCCACCACAGCCAAGAAGGAATGACGAACACCATCAATACGAGGGGGCTGGGGGCTTCCAGGAGCCGCGTGCTATCACCTGCATCTTGGGCGGAGCCCAGGCCCCAGCCTCACGGCGTATCTTCAAGCAGTTTGCTCGTGAAGTGAATGCAGTCCTCCCCAAGCTCGAAGCCACACGCCCGCTCAGATGGTCCCAGTGCCCCATCATGTTCAACTCGGCAGACAGCTCAAGTGCGCAGATTCTGCTGGCGCCCTCCCGATGCTTTGCTCCCAAGTCATCAGCAATGTGAAAGTTACGAAGACCCTCATTGACGGCGGCGCAGGGCTCAACGTCCTGTCCGTCGAAACGTTCGACAACCTCCAAGTGCCATAGGACCAGCTTCGGCCTACCAAGCCTTTATCAGGAGTGACCGATGGTTCCACCACAGCGATAGGGCAGGTCCGCCTCCCTATCACCTTCGGGGAACGCAAGACCTACCGCACCGAGCTCATTGACTTTGACGTTGCGCACATCCGTCTATCGTACAATGCCATCCTCGGGTATCCAGCCCTGGCCAAGTTCATGGCGGTGACCCATCACGGCTACAATATCCTCAAGATGCCAGGAAGCAGCGGGATCATCACGGTCCCATGTGAAGAAAGAGATGCGGTGTCCTCCCTCGAGCATGCCTTCCAAGCTACAGCAATCGACGACCCTGACAGCAAGGGCGAGGGCCCTCCTAAGGTCATCCCCAAGAAGAAGAAGCAGTTGAGCTGTGCAGGACCTCAGGAGGGTGGCGTCACAACCGGAGCCTCGTTAGGATCAGCGCCCGCTCCTGGGGCGCCTCCCTCCATCGCATAGGGAGGCGCGCCCGGTGCCCTTCTCGGGCAGGGCTCGGGGGCTTTCTTCTGGAAGGCCTCAGACCTTGCCCACATCATGAGGGAGGTGCTTGGGCACCACTTGGAGGTGTGCTTCATGGCACTTTCCCTCAGGAGGGCACAGGGCAAGGATCGCCCACCGTTCAGGAGTTCATCACCAAGACCACCCAGAAATTGCAAGACGCAAGGGCCATGCGCAGTGACTATCGCTCATGAGGCGCAGCTTCCCATCCAGGCGAGGATGCCGGGCTGCGCGTTTGCATCGATGTTCCAGGGCTCAACAGGGCCGCTTCTCAGGAGCTTTTCTGGCCTTCGCGCGTGGGACGCTGCGAGGGCCCACCGCACAGCTACATTCGCATGCCCTTCGGCCTACCGAGCATCTCGTCCGCCTACCAGCGCAACTTGCGGTGCATCCTAGCGGCTCAGGAGGCCAGGCACCACGCCGTCCTAATGAAGATGGAGACGGTCCTCAAGGAATCACCTGAGCCCGCAGAGCCTCCTGAGGCTCAGGGCCCCGGTGGCTCATGAGGAGCAACCCCTTTGCTGCGCACCTTCAGCCGCCCAACTCTCCTTCGTCAACATAACCAGGTGAAATTTTCCAAGTTCATTTAGCTGGGAGCGCTCCTTGGGCTGCATCATTCCCAGGCCGCGTGGGCCCGTCCCTGTGGCATGTATCCCTTTTTATGTCTTCAGTTTACCTTGTTGGGAGCGCCCCTCGGGCAGCATCATCCCCAAGCCGCTCGGGCCTGACCCAGTGGCACGTATCTCCCATGCACTTATTTAAGCCTGCTACTCTCATGTTTGATCTACATATGATTACTACCTGCTCAATCGTCGCCTCCCACGGGGCCTCCTCATGCCGGCACGACGCTGGTGCACGGGTCCATCCCTGCCATGTTGAAAAACCTGAGCGGTCGAGCTCTGGCTCGTGGCACGCCCCGCGCACGTCACCTTACCGGGCCCTCAGTGCCTTCACCCCTCGCGGAGCAACCAGCAGCAAGATGGTAACCATAACGGCAGATCATGTTCTTCCTTGTGCTGGCTCGCAGGAATCTCAGGAGGATAACACCAGGCGGCACCGCGAGCCCCCTCCTCTTCCAAGTAATCCGCTTGCACGTTAAAAGGGGGCTCCTGAGCATAGCGACTCATGAGCTCTTACTGGCTTTCCAGCCCTGACCCCCTGGCCTTGGCCACGACACACGACCTGGCATACTAGCGGCGGCTGAGCTCACTCGAGGGCCGGGTCCTGAGGACGTAGGGCACAAAGGAGAGCATAGGAAAGGGGAAAGCTCACATGGGCCTGACCTAGCTACGCTGCGGATGTTCACGCACAGGTCTGGCGCATCACGAAGAATCGACCTCGGACCGCCAAGATAAGTCACGAGCTCAGGTCAACTAATCATTGGAACATCGGGGACACGCTCGCGGCAGCCCTGTTGCGGCAACGACGCCTCCCTTTCTTATCTTACCATGGTTGCTTGAGCGCTAAAGGGGACCCCCTGAGCATCGCGCCTCAGGAGCTCTTACTGGACTTCGGGCCGCTCACCTCCTAGCCTTGACCATGGCACGCGACCTGACATACCAGCGACGGCTGAAGCTTGCCTGGGGACCAGGACCTGTCAGCATAGAGCAACAAGCAGTCGCGAGATTGGAAAGGGAAGACCGAGCCTAAACATGACTTGCACTCACAAGGCTTCCATAATTGGGATAATATTAACAAAAGACATTGCAGACTCTTTAAATGCCCCCACGGGGTACTTCTCGATTCCTCGCAGGGAACAAAAGACGAGAACCTAGGAGAATCCTATCTACACACCCCCGCGGCCGACGCCATCATCAACAGTGGGCCGCAGGAGGCCGGCGCCAACCCCATCCAGATCAGCGACGACGGCGGCCGAACTTTGCGGCCCTGCTCAGGGCGCGGCGAGAGCTCGGGGGCACGTAGCCGTCGTCGCTCGTCTCTGGAGTTTCATAGAGCTCGGGAGAACCGCTGGACTCCCAAGAGTCGCTGCTGCTGGAGCAGCCGCGAGCGGGGCGCGCCTCATCCTGGTGCTCACCTTCGGGGAAACACTCCAAATGGCGACCCTCCGTGTCAAAGACCTTGAAGAAAAGCATGGAGGCGCCGTCGTACTCGAAGTGGATCGCGAGGGCGCCCTCCGCATGGCAAACCCACGCGACCTCGCCCCAGCCACGGGTCATGAAGATCTTCCCGCTGGAGACTGCTTCAACCTATGCTCCGGTCGCCGGAGCGTCGCAGTCGGCATGCTGCAACCAGAGTTCGAGAGGCCCCCTCGGCGGCAGCACGTCAGAGAAGAAGTGCGAGAAGTGGATCCAGGAGCTTGGGGGCATCACCTCCCATAACACGAGCTCGCGTGAGGAGCCCGCGACGTGGACTCCAGGAGCGACGGCACTCGTCGTCGCAGCGCGTCGATCTTGGCCGCGGTGCGCGCACCGATGCTCGTTGCTCCTTCCTCCCGAGCCCCCAGCTTGGGCGTGCAAGGGCAGTGGATACCCAGGAGGAGGCCGCTCAGACCAAGGCCTCGTCACCACCTGCATTGTCGCAGCGTCGCGACGGTGGACCGGCCTCTTCTTCGGCGGAAGCAGCGCTGGCATGTCGAGGGGAATCTTTCCCTTCTTGTCAGCTGAGAACCTTCGGATCGGCGCCATTGGAGTCGGTGGTGGAGCAGAGGAGGAAGAAGCAGGCGGAATGGGAAGAAGTGGGGGACGGGGGCTCCGCCCCCTTCCTCATTTATAGCAGGAGAACGCCAACCAGCGCCCCCATGATCACAGGTAATGATGATTTTCCTTGCATGTCGCACGGACTTGTCAATTTGGGCAGTTGCCGATGCAGCATGGGGAAGCGGAGACGCCCACGTCCAATCAACAGCCACGCGTCAACCGAGGCTGCAGGCTTTTGGGGCCCGCGGCGCTCCGCGCTTGATCTTTGGCTTCGCCTCGAAGCCAAGCCCGAGCGCGCCTTGGGCCCGGGGGCTATTGTCAGCGTTCTGGGAACGGGGGTCCCCAGACTTGCCTGCCTGCGGCCCACGGCGTGTGTCGGTGTCAAAACCGGCAGATCTCGGGTAGGGGGTCCCGAACTGTGCGTCTAGGCGGATGGTAACAGGAGACAAGGGACACAGTGTTTTTACCCAGGTTCGGGCCCTCTCGATGGAGGTAAAACCCTACTCCTGCTTGGTTAATATTGATGATATGGGTAGTATAAGAGTAGATCTACCACGAGATCAAAGAGGCTAAACCCTAGAAGCTAGCCTATGGGATGATTATCCTTTTTTCTATGGACTAAAACCCTCCGGTTTATATAGACACCGGAGAGGGCTAGGGTTACACAGAGTCGGTTACAATGGGAGGAGATCTACATATCCGTATTGCCAAGCTTGCCTTCCACGCCAAGGAAAGTCCCATCCGGACATGGGACGAAGTCTTCAATCTTGTATCTTCATAGTCCGAGAGTCCGACCAAAGGTTATAGTCCGGCTATCTGGACACCCCCTAATCTAGGACTCCCTCAGTAGCCCCTGAACCAGGCTTCAATGACGAAGAGTCCGACGCACAGATTGTCTTCGGCATTGCAAGGCGGGTTCCTCCTCCGAATACTTCATAGAAGATTTTGAACACAAGGACAGTGTCCGGCTCTGCAAAATAAGTTCCACATACTGTCGTAGAGAGAATAATATTTACACAAATCTAATCTGCTGACGTATTCCGTAGCATGTCACCACGCCACAGCCAAGCCTTTATTTGAACCGTTTTTACTGTCCCACCTCAGCGTGTTTTGCGAGGCGGTTTCCTTGGCACGTCTTGTCGAAGCAGAGATCGTGTCCCCCTTTATTTACGGGATTCTCATCAATACGGACGTGGGTAACCCAACCGCGCCATTGATTACGGCGCTTGGGAGATAAGCGAGTTTTACCAAGCTGGTGGGGACGCATAGTTTCGTCCGCCCATATAAGGGGATAAGGATCCGCCTTTCCATCCATGCCTTCTTCCTCCTTTGCTCATCCATTTTCGCGCACTCAAGCTCCAGCGCCCAAGTCCGCATTCCCCACCTCAACCTTCTCCAGCCATGTCCGGAGCGGGAGGCAAGTGGATGGTCTCCTCCATTACAGAGGGACACATCAAGAAGATAAGGAAAGCCGGATACTTGTCTGACGACATCGCGCACTAGCTCCCAGACGAGGGGTAGCTCATCTCCACCCCCAGGCCCCATGAGAGGGTGATGTTCCTCATCCATTTCCTCCGTGGACTAGGCTTCCCTCTCCACCCATTTTTCCAGGGACTCATGTTCTACTACGGCCTGGACTTCCACGATCTGGCCCCGAACTTCATCCTCAACATCTCGGCGTTCATCGTCGTGTGCGAGGCCTTCCTCTGCATCCAACCTCATTTCAGCCTGGCTGAAGACCTTCAATGTCAAGCCGAAGGTAGTGGGCGGCCGCCAGGCGGAGTGCGGAGGTGCCATGGTGGGCAAGATGCCCAACGTCCTATGGCTCGAGGGATCCTTCATGGAGACCATAAAGGGGTGGCAATCGGGGTGGTTTTACATCACCGAGCCGCGTGACCCTAAATGGGTCACAGTCCCCGAGTTCCGATCCGGAATCCCTACGCGGCTCACCTCCTGGAAAGAGAAGGGCCTGCCGTGGGGTAAAAAAGGAGAGCTGGCCAGACTCCAAACATGCATCCAAAACCTGGTGAGCAAGAAGCTCAAACTTGTTAACGTAGTCCAGGTCATGCTCATCTGCCGGATCCTCCCGTGCCAACAACGGAATTTCAGCTTGTGGGAGTTCAACCCGGCCCAGCACCGAACTCTGAGCAGGCTCTTCGACACAACGTACGAAGATGCCTGGAAGGTGCTATTCAAGGGCACCGAGGCTCCCGCATCCGCTACCGAGGATCGCGGATTCAGCGCGCAGCGTCAAGCCAACGCGGTAAGCTGTTTTTACCTCTTACAGGATATTTGTCTTTCATAGTTTGACTCTATGCGGGATCTAAGCCCCCATGCCTTTGACAGGACTGGCAGAGGACGGCCGAACAGATCAATTGTCCAGCTCCTTTGCCCGAAGACCCAGCGGACGCCCGCTTGGTGGAGTTGCTGGCTCCGGCACCTTATGTGGTGCCGGAGAAGAAGGCCAAGAAGAAGGCCACGGGAACCCGGAAGAGTTCCCGACGCCCGGTGGAGTCGGACTCATCGTCCGATGACTCCAAGGCGCACTCCTCCCACGAAGACGAGGAGGAGGAAAGAAAGGTTTCTTCCCCAGCAGGGGGAGAAAAGAAAAGGAAGGTCGCCCCGACTGGGGAGGCCGGAGGGTCCAAGAAAGGGAGGACCCTCCCTATGGACTACTCCACCAACGCCGACGACGGCGAAGAGGAGTGGCCACTCAGGGCCAAGCCCCTGGCAAAATCGTAAGTATTCGGATACCCGAGTGACTCATGGCATTCCTTTATTGCATAGCTTCTCCTGACACCGAATATAATTATGCAGTCCGCCCAAAGCCCGACTCGACGTGTCGTCGAGCGGCTCCCTGGATTTGTCGGATGGGAATAGTTTTTCACTTTCGAACGCTACCTCCCCCCACCCTACGGACGACGCCGAGGTGTTGTCCCAAAAGGTTCCAAGCCAGGAGGAGGTGGTCCTGGAGGCGCCGCAAGGCGACCTCCCGGACTCCAGGCGCAAAGGGGAAAAAAACCCCAAGGGCTCCAAGTCCGGCCCTGGGCCGGACACCGCACCGGAACCTTCAATGGTTCCGGAATCCGGCAGGCGCCCCCCTAGTAAGAAGGGCAAGCCTACGACGCCGGTGACCTCTGTCCAACTGGAGGCACCGGATAATTTGCCGGAGGTGCTTAACGACGCCTCCATTGACGAGGAGCACCGCACTATTATGAGTGCGGTGATCAAGAAGGTTCAGTCCGCCAAAAGCAGGCTGACTGAAGCCTGTGCCAGCCTGCTAATAGGCTTTGAGGTATGTGAAAAATATGTGAAAATATTACCGCATAGACAGTAGCCCCTGATGCTCTGTTTGGCGTTCGGAAAGAAAAGCCGAATAGAGGATCTAACAACATTCGCAGGAGTCTAACATAATTAAGTCAATATGCGTATGCAGGCTTCGCTACTGGCCTCTGCCGCACTGACTGCGGAGGTGGATGCGCTGAAGCAGAGCCTCGAGCGGTCTGAGCAAGAGCTCAGCCTTGCTAAAAAGGAGCTCGAGGAAAAAGAATGTAAGTAATACCTTGTGGAGTATATTTAAAAAGATTTAGTTGCAAAAAATGTCAGGATCGCTATTGGTGTCCTAGGGGCCACGACTGAGGTGGCGACCCTTAAGCAAGCGCTTTTCGAGGCCGAAAAGAAGGCGGCCACGGAGTGCACCGAGCGGGAGAAACATGAGGCGCGGGTTGGCGAGGTGCAGCAAGAGCTCCAGGCTCTCATGAAAAAACATGCGAGTTTGGAGCTTGACTCAAAGACGCGAGAGTCTGAGCTTGCGGCGACCCTTGAAAGCGCCAAGTCTGCCAAGGCCGAAGCCCAGAAAGCCCTCCAGGAAGTTGAGGCGATGAAGAAGATAGCGGTGGGTAAGGCATTCTTTATGCAAAGCAAGCACGTTAAAGTGAATTACTTATTACTTACCCGAATCCGGAGCTCTCCAGGAGCATTCGCAGATTTGCCCCATAGCGTGTTAGATGCCGCCACCTTCTACTGGGCCGAGGAGGGCAGCTCGACGGAGAAGGTGTTCTGGTCTTAGTATGCTGAGGCCGGACACTCGGTGCCCTTGAGCGACCAGCTGAAGCAACTGGTCGAGCTCCATAAGGTGGCCGAACAGGCCATGAAGGGCCTTATAGTTCGGTTGTGGCCTGGAGAGGCCCTGCCTGGGAGCTACTTCGGGCTGGTGCGGCGGCTGGTGGATGCCTGTCCGTGGCTTGAAGTCGTCAAGCGCTCCGTCTGCATCGAAGGTGCCCGTAGGGTGCTTGCCCGCGCTAAAGTCCACTGGGGCAAGATGGATGCGGAGAAGCTTGTGAAGGATGGGCCACCGCAGGGCAAGGAGCATCGCCACCCCGAGATGTATTATGAGGGCGTCCTGGAGGGCGCCCGCCTTGTGGCGGACGAATGTTCCAAAGATGTAATATTTGAGAGAACTTGTTCGTTTTATCCTATGCGCTGAAAACTTGTTCATATGCGCTATGCAACGCTTATTTTAATTTAAAATATTACCTTCTATGCGGCCGTTTATCGAGTCTGAGAGATGGCGAGTCGTCGGCTTCTGCGCCCATGCCACGAGTGCTGGGGTGTTCGGGATAAACCTGAGCACTCTTTTTCCCATTCTTGGGTCCTTCGAGGGAGGTGCTCAGCACAATCACTCTCACTTAGCCAGAGAATTCTATAATTTTAAATTTCGGCGAAGCCCCTAGTGTTCGGAAGACCGAGTTCGCGGCGCTATAAACGCCTGGGCCGAACAAAGCCGACTCCTCGCTCTAAGCGGCATAAGTCTTTAGGGACTCGAAACCTCCCGAACATCGACCAACTCTCGCCCTATCATGACAGTCAGTTTTAGCTTTCTCTACTGAGGTGCTTAGCCCAGCTCAACCAGGGCACAATCGCAGTAGTTCTCCCAGCGCTACCATAGCCGATATAGCGGAATGTAAGGTACCAAAACATGGGAGCTGGGCAAACCCAACTATTGACCAAAGGCATGATTCGGAGCTGATGCATATAATGCTATAAGTTCGGAGGGCCGCACTTTGTGAAAGTGTTCGGACTTCTCATGCCGTATTAAGGGGTGCTTGAGCCCCTGGCGTATGGACCGTACCAAAGTGTACGGGTGCTAAATGTCATAAATGAACATATGTATTGAAAAAGAAATGAATAGAGAATGCAATAATAAGCTGAAGCTAAGCATTGTTTATTTTAAAAGGCTGCTGTGAAAGCAGAACGATACAAATAGTGCGATAAGCAAGAGATGGGACTATTTGACATGTCCCCTTCCAGGGGCAAGCTGCGAGACGGTATGTAAGACAGGTATTTTGCTTGTTATAGAGACCACCTGGGAATTTGACGTAGCTTTCTGCCTCCTTGGTTGTTGCATCATGTGTTCGGCGGTTGTACTGCCGGACAGGCCTTCCGAAGAGTGGAGTCCTGAAAGTAGGAAATAATGACAAAATCGGGAGCCCGAGTGCGGTTGAGCCGCATTTTTGGGCGTGCCGTGGTCGTGCCCCTCCCCCTGTGCACATGGTATTTTTAGAGCATAGTTATGTACGCGTAGTACTGATTTCGCGGTTTCGTGAGGGCTGGGGTTGGGGCCGTATTGGTACACTTGCTCGAAACGTGCCAGGTGGTCTTGTTGTAGGTTACTCCGGGCACGCTTGACGGTGTCCGGACATTTAATAGCCGGACTGGAGAATTTCCTTGAGAGGCTGCTTTGTACTTCCGCTACGAGGGCTGCCGTGTGCTCCTCCATTCGGAGAGAGCGTTCAGTGTTTCCATTGACCGTAATGACTCCTCGAGGGCCTGGCATCTTGAGCTTGAGATATGCGTAGTGTGGCACCGCATTGAACTTTGCAAATGCGGTTCGTCCGAGCAGTGCGTGATAGCCACTGCGGAACAGGACTATGTTGAAGATTAACTCCTCGCTTCGGAAATTATCCGGGGATCCGAAGACCACTTCAAGTGTAACTGAGCCTGTACAGTTGGCCTATACACATGGTATGACACCTTTAAAGGTCATTTTTGTGGGTTTAATCCTTGAGGGATCTATACCCATTTTCCACACTGTATCAGGATAAAGCAGGTTCAGGCTGCTGCCGCCGTCCATAAGGACTCTAGTGAGGTGAAATCCGTCAATAATTGGGTCTAGAACCAATGCGGTGAATCCGCCATGGCGGATGCTAGTGGGGTGGTCCCTTCGATCAAAAGTGATCAGGTAGGAGGACCATGGGTTGAACTTTGGGGCGACTGGCTCCAACGCGTATACGTCCCTGAGTGCATGCTTCCGCTCCCTTTTGGGGATGTGGGTTGCGTATATCATGTTCACCGTCCACACTTGTGGGGGGAAGCCCTTCTATCCACCATTGTTCGGCGGCCGGGGCTCTTCGTCCTCGTCGCTGTGCAGCCCCTTGTCTCTGTTTTCGGCATTTAACTTGCCGACCTGCTTGAACACCCAACAATCCCTGTTGGTGTGATTGGCTGGTTTTTCGGGGGTGCAATGTATCTGGCACGAGCGATCGAGTATATGGTCCAAACTGGACGGGCCCGGAGTGTTCCTCTTAAATGGATTTTTCCGCTGACCGGGCTTAGAGCCTCTGAATCCGGCATTAACTGTTGTATCTTCAGCGTTGTCGCTGTTAATGCGGTGCTTGTGCTTGTTGCGACGCGACCTGCCATTGCTGTCCTTGGTATCCGAATTACCAAGGCTCTTGGTCATGTTATTGCTACGAGCCAGCCAGCTGTCTTCTCCCATGCAAAAGCGGGTCATGAGTGTCGTGAGGGCTGCCATAGATTTCGGCTTTTCCTGTCCAAGGTGCCGGGCAAGCCACTCGTCACGGATGTTATGCTTGAAGGCTGCTAGGGCCTCTGCGTCCGGACAGTCGATGATTTGATTTTTCTTGGTTAGGAACCGTGTCCAGAATTGTCTGGCAGATTCTTTTGGCTGCTGAATTATGTGGCTCAGGTCATCGCGTCTGGTGGTCGCACATAAGTGCCCTGGAAATTGTCGAGGAATGCAACTTCCAGGTCCTCCCAACAACCAATTGATTCTGCTGGCAGCCTGTTAAGCCAATGCTGAGATGGTCCTTTAAGCTTGAGTGGGAGGTATTTGATGGCGTGTAGATCATCGCCACGGGCCATGTGGATATGAAGGAGATAGTCCTCGATCCATACCGCAGGATCTGTTGTGCCATCGTATGATTCAATGTTTACGGGTTTGAAACCCTCTGGGATTTGATGATCCATTACTTCATCTGTGAAGCATAGGGGGTGTGCGGCGCCTCTGTATTGGGCTATATCACGAGTAGCTCAAATGAGCTTTGTCTGCTGTGTTCGGCCCGACCGGATTTACTGTATCCGGTGTGACGGTTATCGTCTCGTGTCGTGGGGCGCCCGCGTGATCCGTAGATCGATCTTGTTTGCCTTGCCCTGTCTTCCAACATATCTCGCAGGTCTAGCACATTTCCCCGTGCCTTGGTATTTTTTTGAGTGACGCCGGGGTGCGGCTTGAGTGGAGGGCCAGGAGGACTCTCTGTCGCGGCCGTGAGGTGGCCGGTCAGCCGCATCATGCGCTGGTGATGTAGGTTTAAATGCTTCCTCCTCCAAACGGGGTAGCAACCTGCGCTTTGGGCAGCTCTTGGAGGGGCGTTCGAGTTCGTATTCCTCGGCCGCAAGGACTTCCGTCCATCTGTCGGCTAGCAAGTCTTGATCAGCTCTAAGCTGTTGATGTGTTTTCTTAAGGCTACTCGCCGTGGCCATAAGCCTGCGCTTAAAGTGCTCTTGTTCGATGGGATCCTCAGGCACGACAAATTCGTCGTCGCCAAGGTTTGCCTCGTCTTCGGAGGGAGGCATGTAATTATCATCGTCTTCTTCTCTGTCTGCCGCTCTCTTAGGGGGGCTGGCTTCTCCATCCTCCTGCACTGAATTTTGCTGGAGGGAATTGTCTTCGGCACTGTCCGGGTTGTTATTATCTCTCGTGCCGACATCACCGTTTTTGCTTTGGCGGGACTTAGAGCGGCGCCGCTGACACCGGCGCTTGGGTTGCTTCTTGGAGGGGTCATCCCCTATTGTTCCGTCGCCATTGCCTTCTTTGGGTGTATCCACCATATATATGTCATATGACGAGGTGGCTTTCCAGTGCCCTATAGGCACTGGTTCATGTTTGTCTCCTACATCGTCGTCCATACCGTCGATGTCTTCGGAGTCGAAGTCGAGCATGTCGGTTAAATCATCGACAGTGGTTACGAAGTGGGTGGTGGGTGGGCGTCGAATTTCTTCATTGTCCGCATCCCAATCCTATTGGCCATAGTCCGGCCAGGGCTCTCCTGACAAAGAGAGAGACCTAAGGATGTCGCCGAAGGGCGAGTGCTATAAGATATCCATGGCGGTGAATTCCATGATCGGCGCCCAATCGGATTCGATTGGCAGGGGCGCGGAAGGTTCGGAGTCCGGAAAAGAGTCCGACACCTTGGAGTCACGGGCTTCGCAGAGGATGAGGCTGGTGTTCGGCTCGATCACCGTTGAGACTGCAGCCCTCGAGGCGGTGTCTAGCCACCCGTCCTCGATCGGTGCAGTTGGCTCCGAGCTAAGGGTCGGAGCTGATGCGGGCGCGGCCTCTAGGGTACTGTTCGGCGGCAGAGCTAGGTCATACCCATCGTGACAGTGCGGCGCGCCCGGTTGTGGCTCGAATCCGTCAAAGATCAAGTCTCCGCGGATGTCGGCCGTGTAGTTCAAACTTCCAAATCTGACCTGATGATCAGGGGCGTAGCTGTCAATCTGCTCCAGATGGCCAAGCGAATTAGCCCGCAGTGCAAAGCCGCCGAACACGAAGATCTGTCTGGGGAGAAAGGTCTCACCCTAGACCGCATCGTTGTTGATGATCGGAGGAGCCATCGGGCCTAAAGGTGACGACACAGAGGAACTCTCAATGAAAGCACCAATGTCGGAGTCAAAACCGGCGGATCTCGGGTAGGGGGTCCCGAACTATGCATCTAGGCGGATGGTAACAGGAGACAAGGGACACAGTGTTTTTACCCAGGTTTCGGCCCTCTCGATGGAGGTAAAACCCTACTCCTGCTTGATTAATATTGATGATATGGGCAGTACAAGAGTAGATCTACCACGAGATCAAAGAGGCTAAACCCTAGAAGCTAGCTTATGGTATGATTGCCCTTTTTTCTATGGACTAAAGCCCTCCGGTTTATATAGACACCGGAGAGGGCTAGGGTTACATAGAGTTGGTTACAATGGGAGGAGATCTACATATCCGTATTGCCAAGCTTGCCTTCCACACCAAGGAAAGTCCCATCCGGACACGGGACAAAGTCTTCAATCTTGTATCTTCATAGTCCGAGAGTCCGGTCGAAGGTTATAGTCCGGCTATCCGGACACCCCCTAATCCAGGACTCCCTCAGCGTGGCTGGGCTGGCTGGTCTGTACGGCCCATCTTCATCAATGAGGTATTCAAGACCCTCGCGAGGGGCCAAGCCTCGCAAGGCGGACGAGGCAAGACCTCCTCAGGAGCGGCCTCGCTAGGAAGGCTCACGAGGGGTGAAGAGATCAAGGCAAGGCAAACCTCGCGAGGTCCTCGTGACGTGAGCCATGACGATCGAGATCAGGCGGGCGCTAGCGTGCAGTGTCCTTGCTTCCTCATTGGTACCGAGGCATCAATCAAAGGTTTCCATATTGGTGCAACGAGACCAAGACTAGCAGGACAGCAAGACGGAGGTCACCGTGGAGCTCAAGACGATGTTACTACCTGAGCCTTTTGCAGGCGAAGACTACTTTTGTCAGGATAAGATGTACTAGCTGTCCCCTTTCAAATTGGCCGTTGTTGGCTCCCTTCCCGCTCAATATTTGGGGAGAGGACCAGGGCCTATATAAGTAGAACTAGCCACCACAGTAGAGAGAGAATGGATTTGGGTGAGAAAAGAGAGAACTCATTCAGAGGCATCTCACCCACACAAGTTCGCCAAGCACAAGAACACCTCAATCTCACGAGGCTGTTCTCCCCCTTGTACTGTTCATCATCAGCCCAAGAGGCAATCCACCACTACCACACAGGAGTAGGGTATTACACCACAACGGTGGCCCGAACCAGTATAAATCTTGTGTCTTTGTCTTGTGAGTTCGTCGAGTTCATCCGCGAGATCTTAGCGAGCTAGGGCGTGTCGATAGGGAGAAAACCTTCGCGCGCACCCTAGTGTTCGAACCTCGAGGGTTTTGCTGGAACCCGTGATCTGACAGTTCTGGACATCAAGTCTCGAATTTCTGGCCAAACCCCCGATGTCCGGCCCCTGGCATTTCAATCTTCGGTGTTTCACCGTTTTGACCATAACTAATTCATCCGGGGTCCGTTTTTACGTGATTTAGCTCATTTTGAAGCTATTGACATCCCCCTACCCACAAAAATACTACCATCATCATTTGACTCCATAATTTTTTTGCAACTTTGGAATCTTTGCCTAGGGCTTCCACCATATCTTCCGCAAAACCACCATAGCCTTCCGCAAGCTAACCCATTTTGTTCCCCTTAGCATTTAAGGTTGTTTGAGTTGTGATTCGAGTCTCCTAAGGTGTTTAGGCTCCTTAGGGATGATTGCTTCTTCATAAACCACTACCATAACCACCGCATAGGAATGCCCACCATACACCTCTGCCACCCCAACTTAACCCAATTTTGTTAGTGTTGTGAGTTGTGTCTCCTAAGGTGTCTCGGCTACTTAGGGACCGTGCTTTCAACTCCGACGCCGTGTATAGGCCATCATACCACTCCACCATAACCCATTTTGACAGGGTTTCCACCAATACTTCCGCAACCACCACCGCATTCCCGCTACCACCATTTGACATTTGCCTTTGAGATTTTGAGTTTGCGGTTTTTCCCTTTTCCTAAGGTGTTTTGGATAATTAGGTACGGTTCAACGTTGAGAACACCGCCACTCATCATCGCCACGAGGTCATCATCAATATTGACCACTTCACCATTGACACCACCGTGAGGAAGGACGGTAACCTCGATGACATCCATTGTATATTCTCCTTGCCATTGCATTGATAACCCCTAGCCCATTTTGCGTCACTTGTGTCGGTGTCAAAACCGGCGGATCTCGGGTAGGGGGTCCCGAACTATGCATCTAGGATCGATGGTAACAAGAGACAGGGGACACGATGTTTACCCAGGTTCGGGCCCTCTCTATTGAGGTAATAACCTACTTCCTGCTTGATTGATCTTGATGAATATGAGTATTACAAGAGTTGATCTACCACGAGATCGTAATGGCTAAACCCTAGAAGTCTAGCCTATGAATATGGTAATGAGTATATGTGGTCTCCTTTCCGGACTATCCCCTTCAGTTTATATAGACACCGAGGGGATCTAGGGTTTACACGGAGTCAGTTACATAAAAAGGAATCTTCGGTCGCAAAGCTTGCCTTCCATGCCAAGCAGAGTCCAATCCGGACACGAGTATGGTCTTCGATCTTCACAGCCCATCAGCCCGACCCATAGATAACAGGCCAGACGTCCAAGGACCCCTTAGTCCAGGACTCCCTCAGTAGCCCCTGAACCTGGCTTCAATGACGAGGAGTCCGGCGTGCAGATTTGTCTTCGGCATTGCAAGGCAGGTTCCCTCCTTCTGACCTCCAGAACAGTCTTCGAGCGAAGTAAGTATATCCGGACCTTTGTGTAGAGAGTATAATATTCCATGAGCTCAACTTGTTGATAATTGTTTATGACATCACATCATGCCTGCCCGGTTGCTATTTCCAACCGTCAGCTAGCGAGCCGCCCCACGTCTCGGGGTGCGGTTTTACTGGCACGTCTCGTCATGGCAGAGATCGTGTCCCTTTATTTACGGGATTTTCATTAATGCAGGCGTGGGTAACCCAACCCTCCCCTGGGTACAACTCCTTGGTGATAGGTAAGTTTAGAGACCCTAGGAGAGACGCCCAATATCCGGGGCCTTTTTATAGAGAGCATGTCTCTTCTTCTTCCCTTGCGCTTGCTCCTTCCTCAACCCAGCCACCCCAAGTTCCAACCCTCGGGTTCCAATCACCACCAGCCTTAGTCATGTCCGGATCCAACCGTCAGGGCCGGTGGGTGGCTTCTTCTATCATAGAGGAGGACATTGCGGAGCTTCGCGTAGCGAGGTACCTGACCTTGGAAATCTTTCATTGGCTCCCGGCGCAAGGGCAAGTCATACCGACCCCCATATCTGGCGAGAGGGTTGTATTCGTGCCTCACTTCCTTCATGGGCTAGGGTTTGCGCTTAACCCCTTCGTCCGGGGGCTCATGTTTTACTATGGGCTTCACGATCTGACCCCGGACTCTATTCTCCTCATCTCGACATTTATCGTCACGTGTGAGGCCTTGCTCCGGACTCCTCTGCACTTCGGTTTGTGGCTCAAGACCTTTGATGTGAGGTTGCAGGTGGTAGAGGAGGAGCAGGCAGAGTGCAGCAGCGTCATAATAGGCAAACTGGCCGGCGCGGTTTGGCTCGAAGGATCTTTTGCCAAATCTTCAGACCTGTGGCAGCAGGGGTGGTTTTATGTCAACGAGCCGCGGAGCTCCAAGTGGGCGGCTACACCCGCGTTCGGACCCGGCCCTCCAGTTCAGCTTGCTTCATGGGTCAATAAGGGATTGGACTGGGGATCCGTCAATGAAGTGCAGACTCTGCAAAGTCGCATCTGAAGCCTTATTGAGAAGGGCATCGATCTTGTGAACGTCGTTCAAATAATGCTAGTCCGCCGGATCCTGCCATGTCAGCGGCGGCCTCTTCGTATGTGGGAGTTTAACCCAGAAGGGCGGTGGACCCTACAACACTTCTCCGGCACTACACACGAAGGAATGCGGAAATTATATTTCGGGGAACGAGAGCAATGGCCGGACACCACCGAAGACGTTGGCCTTGACTGCAATCATCCGGACACTTAGGTAAGTATTTAGTATCCAAGCACCTTCCATTCAGGTATCTCTTAATAAGATATTGAACAATCCGTCCATGTGCAGGACCAGATAAAGAAAGCGGTGCTGATCTGGTGTCCGGCACCTCTTCCCAAAGGCCCTGCGACCGACCTGCTGACGAAGATGCTGGTTCCGACACTGTACCAAGCGGTCGCGTTCTGGGAAACCGAAACCCTTTCACCCAAGGGCAAAAGTGCAGAGGGAGCCTTCCAAGGCAAGAAGAGGGCCGCCTCTGAAGGTCGGGAGGGGAAGCCTTACAAGAAGGGAAAAACACCGTCATCGAGCGGCTTGGGCCGGGCGAACGAGGACGAACCTCATGGCAAAATGTAAGCGTGGCTGGGGCACCTCATTCTTTTCCTATTGGTGAAGTAATCATCCGATATATGTTCATCCACACAGGTTAACGCCTGGTGCTT
This sequence comes from Triticum aestivum, assembly GCF_018294505.1. Taxonomy (NCBI): domain Eukaryota; kingdom Viridiplantae; phylum Streptophyta; class Magnoliopsida; order Poales; family Poaceae; genus Triticum; species Triticum aestivum. The sequence goes on along the minus strand of NC_057812.1, from coordinate 352,510,214 downwards.
CTCAATCGTTCTCCTCCTCGGGAGATCTTCTTCCAGAGATGATGGAGAGTGATATGCCTTCTCCAGCCCCATGGCCCGATAGGGGGGATGATACTGAGGTATCGTCCCGAAGGGCTCCTCCCGAACACCAAGTGGTACAAGAAATGGAGAAGGCATTACCTGAAGGCGACGCCTCTGTCACTCGAGGTTCCGGGATCAAGACTGGAGTCCCCGAACCATCCGGTTTACAGCCGGAGACGATTCTGGAGGTAAGTAGGAGGGATCCTTCACGGGAAGGCCGTACTTCGGCAGCGGTTTCCGAAGACCCAAGGGTGCCAGAACCGCTGACGGACTTGCAACGACGAGCATCCCTTTCAAAAGAGCATCGTACTTTGATGGCTATGGTGGTTAAAAGGATTCTATCCTCGAAGAGTGGATTGAACAAGGCTTTTACGAGCCTTCTGAGAGGTTTTGAGGTTTGTGATGTAGTTTTGTCAATTGAATTTTATTGACAGAATGCACTTGTTGTATATGCAGTAGCCCCTGAGACTCGGATTGTCTTCCGAAGGAAGTGATCGGAGGATCAAAGAGATATGCTCAGGTAGTAACCTTGGTTTAATTTGAAATACAAGCTGCTGCCCCTCCTGTGGCTACCCAGAGTATGGCAGTGGCCAAACTGCAGCAAAAGCTGGATATTATGGAGGATGACATTGCATTGATCAATAGGCGTCTTGACGACTTGCAAAGTACGTATTTCAAGCATTCTTTACACCAGTGTGCTTGACGTAGGAAAGTGCTGTATATGAAATGTGCATACAATGCAGATGGTGCCACCGCCGTGGAGGTTCTTTGGGCGGACCTAGTACAGGCCAAGGAGCGGGTCCGGCTTAGTGATGCTACTGCTAAAGAGGCATCGGTTGAACTAAAGGCCGAACAAGCTGCATGATGCCAGGTCGAGGAGAAGGTATCCATAATGACACTTGCTTTGGAGAATGCCACTGGCCGCTGTGAAATTCTTGAGAAGGAGAATGAAGCCTTAATGGCTGAACTTGCCAAGGCCCGACAGGAGGCAAGAGAAGCACGATCAGAGTCCAGAGCACTCCATGAGGAGGTTCAGTAGGCGAAAGAGATAGTGGCTGGAAAGCCTTTTCTGCTGCAGACTAAGTTCGGCGACCCGAACTATGCTCAGCTGAACCAAGTGTGGAGTTCTCCGGACGAGTATTTGGACTTGCCAAAGAGTTCCTCCGATGCGGTGCGGTATTACCAAGCGCGAGCTGGATATGCGACGGAAAATCTTTTTTGGTCACAGTTTGGTGCATCTAAGCGCCCGCTGCTGCTTAATGAGCAGATGTCCCAATGGGCCGAACTTCATAGGGTATCTGGCGTGGCCATGAAGGATGTTATAATCTGGCTGTGGCCAATCGAGCTTGTGCCGAGTAGTTATTTCGGTTTGGTGCAGAAGCTTGTCGACATGGTGCCATGAATCGATGTTGTGAAGCGATCTGCGTGCATTGAAGGTGCACGGATGGCCCTTACCCAAGTCAAGACATTTTGGGGAAAGATGAAGGCCGTCGACGTTGCTACGAAGGGTCCACCCGGGGCGGGGACCGTTCGGAATAGAGTTACTTTGAAGACGTCCTGGAGGCCGCCCGCTTGATAGAGGGTCAATGTTCGAAAAACATAATGTTTGAGTGAGGTGTATGATTATTGTAAAAGACAACTTTATAGTTAATCTATTTGTGTTTTGCTCGAAAGCTTGAATTCCTCTTGTGTGGTTGTTTGAATATAATCTGAAAGTTTTCCAGTCATCGGCTTCAGCCCCCTTGTAGGAAGTACGGGGGTGTTCGGAAAAGCATTTAATCACTCTTTATCCAACGTCTTGGTCCATGAAGGAGGTGATAATGCGGCGAACCAGGCAATCAGACTATAAGGCGTTAACACTTTCACTTAACCATAGGAGTTTTATGGTGGGGCTATGACATAGCCCCTGGTGTGTATGCGGCGTGTGGTGCTTTGCATATCTGATCTGAAAAAGTTCCTTCGTGTTACACGGAGAATCACTAAGGATTCCAACAAGTCGTCAAGTGGTTGACCAGCTCTTGCCGCATCATGACAGTCAGTTTTCGGCTTTCTCTACGGAGGTGCTCATCCGGTCTAGGCCAGGGCACAATCGCAGTAGTTCTCCCTTTACTATCCTAGCCGATAGGGCGCGTAGGGTAGCAAACACAGGAGCCGGGCAACCCAACTATTGATCCAAGACAATGATTCGGAGCTGATGCATATAAGGCCAAACTTGCGACGCCGAAGTACGCTATAGAGCTATTCGGACTTTTACTGGCAGCTCATTCGTTCCCATGCCGAGCCCCTGGCAGGGTATGCCGAGGTGTATCTACAAAGCAGTCGTTAAGGCCGTGCTTAAAAGAGTATGGATGATCAGTTTGGATGAGACTTATTGAGAACGGAGCGATGTGCCAATGATAAATTTGTATATATGTAATAATAATAATATTATAATAATAATAATGATAATAATAATAATAATAAAGAAAAGACCGCGGACCCGGCTATTTGATATGCACGGGGTCGGGCCCACAGGAAAGAGGGCATAGTACAGGCTCGGAATAAAGAGTGCGTTCCACAAAAAAGTTATTTTTGGACCTCCTATCGCACGTCTGCGTCGCCCGTCCTCGGGGAGGGGAATCCTTAACGGAAGTAGCCCCTTAGCTGAGCGTACGGATCCGGACTCCGATAGAGTCCGTTGTAGATGATGTCCGGCTGGTCACCTGTTATTTAGGGATGATACATAAAAAATAAAGTAAGCAGATAGAAAATGTTACTGGAATGCTTGCAGGGTGTCCGTATTATGCTTCCGCCGATGCCCATGGTACCTTGAGTGCGTAGTGATGTGCGCGTGGTGCAAACTTTGCGAGTAAAGTATGTGGGTGGCGAAAGACGGACTGCTATTCGCGTTCCCGGAGTAGTCGAACATCGGAGGGAAACTGCTTCTGGCCCCTGGCGTTCTGCTGGCGAGCTGATCCGTCGTCTTTATCGCCTGGTGGCCTCCTCCCCTTGTGATCAGCGTTAAGCTTGCTTGCCTGCTTGAAGACCCAACAGTTTCGGTAGGTATGATTAGCTGGCATATCAGGTTGACTGTGAATCTGACAAGGTCGGTCTAATATCCTGTCGAGGGTGGATGGTCCATCCTGGTTTGCCTTTAGTGGCTTCTTTCGTTGACCGGGCTTCGGATTGTGAAATCCGGCGTTCACCGTTGTGTCGTGTATATTACTGCAACTGTTGTGTTCGGTTTGTCGTGGCTTGCCGTTGCCATCTCGGATTTCGGAGGTGCCTGGGCTGCTGGCGTCGTTGCTTTTACGAGCCAGCCAATTGTCTTCTCCCACGCAGAAGCGGGTCATAAGAGCGGTAAGGGCTACCATGGATTTGGGTCCTTCTTGGCCCAGGTGACGCGCTAGCCATTCGTCCCGGACGCTATGTCTGAAGGCCGCAAGGGCTTCTACGTCCGGACAGTCGACAATTTGGTTCTTTTTGACTAAGAACCTGGTCTAGAGCTCCCTGGCTGACTCGCCGGGCTCCTGGACAATGTGACTTAAGTCATCGGCATATAATGGTCGTACATATGTTCCCTGGAAATTGCCTCGAAAGGCGCCTTCCAAATCTTCCCAGTTGCCAATGGAATTTTCTAGCAAACTATTTAGCCAGTACCGAGCTCTCCCTTTAAGCTTGAGAGGTAGGTATTTAATAGCGTGGAGGTCATCTCCCTGGGCCATGTGAATATGAAGGAGGTAATCCTCGATCCATACCGCGCGATCCGTTGTTCCATCGTATGATTCGATGTTGATGGGTTTAAACCTATCTCGGAATTCGTGCTCCATTATTTCGTTAGTGAAGCAGAGAGGGTGTGAGGCTCCTCTATGTTGGGCCACACTATGAAGCACATCCGGCGGGTTCCGTATATGCTGTACGGCCCGAGGATGGTCGGTTTTATATTGTCCGAATAGGCGACCATCATCGTCGGTCGGGATATATCTTCGTGATCTGTACGTCGATCGTGTACGTCCTGCTCTACCCTCAGTGTATTGGTTGATATCGCGGGTATTCCTCTGAGCTGTTTTGTTTTGACGGACGGATGGGTTGGTATGGTGCTCTGCTTGGGCTGCTGCTTTGACTGGACCGAACTGTGGTCGGCCTGCCGCATTATTCGATGGTGGTATGGGCTCCATAGCCCTGCCATCGTATTGAGAGGGCCACCTATTATGTGGGTGGCTTTTTACTGGGTTGATAAGGCTGTGTTCTTCGGCGGCCAATACCTCAGTCCATCTATCATTGAGCAAATCCTGGCTTGCTTGGAGCTGCAGCTGCTTCTTTCTTAGGCTCCTTGCAGTGGCTATAAGCTGGCGTTTAAAGCGCTCTTGCTCGAGAGGTTCCTTGGGTATGGTAACGTCTTCGTCGCCGAGGATCTCCTCTTCCTCGGAGGGTGGGAGATAATTGTTGTCCTCTGAGTACCCGTATGTGGTCTGTTCACCAGAGCTGTCCTGCTCGCCTTCTTGTTCATCCTGCTCGGATTCTACCTCAGCAGGGTCTTTGTTATCTGGGGTGTCATCTTCTCTGGTGTTGGCAGTGTTTTCTCTTGGGCGATGTGGCCTAGGGTGCCGGTTTCTGGGCTGTGTACCAGGCGGTTTGTTCTCGACCGGATCCTTCTTGTCATCCTCGAGAGCGTCGTGAGGTGTGTCTTTCATACACATGTCATACCAGGAAGTGGTCTTCCCATGTCGAACGGGTAATGAGATCTGGCCTTGCCCCTCACTATCGTCTAAACCGTCGATGTCTTCGAGGCAGGGGTCGTGCCTGTTGGTTAGGTCTTCAACAGTGGCTACAAAGTGGGCGGCGGGTGGGAAACAAAATTCTCCATCGTCCGCAGAGAGTTCGAACCGAACATAGTTCGGAGATGGGTCGCTTGCTAGTGATAGGTTTTTTAGCGAGTTTAGCATGTCACCCATGGGCGAGTGTTGGAAGACATCTGCGGCACTGAACTTGAGGATCGATAACCGATCGAGTTCGTTATACGCGGGCTCACAGGGTTCGAAGTTTGACATCAGAGGCGAGTCCGAGGTTCCGTTGATGCGGACACCGTATGTAATGGAATCTGCGTGCGGCTCCAGCGCCGCGGAATCGGTAGCCCTTGTGACAGGGTTGAGCTTCCCATCTTCGGGCGACTTGATCTGCTTCGGATTTAAGGCCAAAGCTGTTACAGGAGCTATCTCCTGGATACGCCCCGATGACAGGTTTAGGCCATGTTCATCGAGGCGATGGGGAGCGGTTGCCACGGTCTCATATGCGTTGAAGATCAAATCTCCATGGACGTCCGCAACGTAATTCAGGCTTCCGAATCTGACCTGATGGCCAGGGGCGTAGCTGTCGATCTGCTCCAGATGGCCAAGCGAGTGGGCCCGTAGTACGAAGCCACCGAATACGAAGATCTGTCCGGGGTGGAAGGTTCCTCCTTGGGCAATGTCATTATTGATGATCGAAGGGGCCATCGAGCCTTCTGCTGACGCCACAGTGGAACTCTCAATGAAAGCACCAATGTTGGTGTCAAACCGGCGGATCTTGGGTAGGGGGTCCCGAACTATGCGTCTAGGATCGATGGTAATAGGAGACAGGGGACACGATATTTACCCAGGTTCGGGCCCTCTCTATGTAGGTAATACCCTACTTTCAGGTTGATTGATCTTGATGAATATGAGTATTAAAAAAGTTGATCTACCACGAGATCGTAATGGCTAAACCCTAGAAGTCTAGCCTATGAATATGGTAATGAGTATATGTGGTCTCCTTTCCGGACTATCCCCTTCGGTTTATATAGACACCGAGGGGATCTAGGGTTTACATGGAGTCGGTTACATAAAAAGGAATCTTCGGTCGCCAAGCTTGCCTTCCACGCCAAGCAGAGTCCAATCCGGACACGAGTATGGTCTTCGATCTTCACAGCCATCAGTCTAGCCCATAGATAACAGGTCGGACGTCCGAGGACCCCTTAGTCCAGGACTCCCTCAACTTGCCTAGCGAGACTAGCCATTTGAGTATTGCGGGCAACGTTACTTGTGCACATTAGTGATCTACACCATCCATCGCATACATACCATATCATATTGGTATCATATCATACCTTGTGTCACAAGATTGTTCCCGTATATACACAATTGCTATCTTGGTTTGTGCATTTCGCATTGTGGCCATATCAAAAAAAAGAATAAGATTTTAAGCAAAGAAAAAGAGAGCAAAGAAGCTTGTAAGCAATAGCCATAGCATCATACCACATTCCATATAAGATTGTCATATCCGATCATCTTGAGAGGAACACCGGGAACCATACATACATAGCACACTTGGGATAGAAAGTTGATACATTTTGCATCTTATAGGTTGTGTACAAGTGTCCTATCCGCCTATTGAGCAATCATTCTAGCGTCTCTCTTGAGTTGTGCAACACGAGTGTTTTCCGTGGATTACACATTTTGTGCTCATTCCTTGGTTGCACGACCCCATTTATCTATCCATGTGTGCGTTTCCGTGTACAACTGATTGCTATTGGTCTAATTGTTTCACTTGTGAATTTGTGAATCTCTTTCAATATTATTGACTCTTGCTAACATTTTGCATTAATTTTTTGTGCCACTATCCTCACCGAGCTCCACAATAAGCCTTACTTGTGTAGGTGGGAGAAATCGACGAGATCGGTACCAATTGTGCTATTTCCTTGTTACATCATTGAGTGATCATTGATCCATTCTCAACATCGGTCAAGGTACAATTGGTATAGTTCTCTCCGTTCTTCCACTCATATTTCTCGAGTCTTGTGATGGATAGGCAAGGCATTTCATCTCCGTTCTTCGACAACAACGACGGCACGAACAACTACATCACCAAAACGTCCATCTTCCGACTACACCGAGAAATGCAAGGAGCACAATCTACCTTGCGAGAGCGTATTGACAACCTTGCCATCGACATACGACACTCCGAAGCAAGGAAAAGGGACTACATCGACACCAAGTTGGACGAACTAAAGGATCAACTACGAGACATGGTGACCGACTACAAGTCTTCTTCCCCTTCATCATCCTCAAGGTGACGACGAGCAAGTCGATCATCTACAGAGCACCCATGCAACGCATGCGCAAGTCGTCCACATCCGCATCTACATGGCGACCACCATCACATTCGTGATCCACATCATCATGAAGGGAAAGTCACCTCCAAGCATCATGTGCACGACGACGACGAAAGACATCTACTACGAGCTCAAGCACGACAACGACACCATCAACATGAAGATGCTCGACACGCGCAAACCTACATGTCCCAACAAGCTCTACATCAAGCTACGACTAAACTTCATGAGCTCAAGAGAAGACCGCATGACAAGCACCACCAAGAGGAAGCTACGGCTACCACCACCACTTTGCATCTTCGCCAAGTGATATAAAGACATCTTCGCCTTTGGACGTATGACATCTTCGCCTACTTCCCACGAGTACGCCTACATTGACTTCATCAAGTCCAAGGCGACCACCTACAAGCAAGGGCTTCCATCTTCAGAAGCCCCTCAAGGAAGATGACCAAGCATGGGAATTGGACTTCTGTCATGGAGACGAGCTACGAGGTGCCACATCATATGGGCCTCCAGCAACAAGACGGGGACAAGACGGTTGAGCAAGGCCACCCCCTTTGACCATGGTGATGAGCGCTAACCTCTTCAATACCATGAAGACGTCGCCCATATTGGACTCATACTATGAGTCAAGCTACGCGGTGAGACATTCTCTTTGATCTCAGTGGAGAGTGATGTTTTGCCACATCCTACGACATTCATCTTTGGAGGCGTTATGGATGAGGAGGTTGAGCATGGGATTATCCCTTCAACCAAGGCGGCGATAGGAGTTGAGCATGGAGACATTTGCACCAACATCTCTCCGACACCCACATATGAATAGATGCCCCAATTTCCATGTGAGGAGAGCCACCACCACATGAGTGACATGAGTGACTCCACCATATGTGACATTGAGTGCATTTCCTAAGAGAGGATGAGTGTGACCACCACTAGCCCCACACTTGAGAGCATGCCACACATCCTATGTGAGGTTGAGAGCCATTTGAGTGACTCCACCAACCATACGAGTGAGAGCATCCAAGAGGGAGGGAGTGAGACACAACACCTAGTGAGTGAGATAGTTGACACAACATGTGAGGCCACTATGAATTCTAACGATTTACCCTCTACTCCGAGTATGTTTTCCCTTTTGGTGCTAGGTCTCCTACATGTCGACATGCCTATCCATGACGATTCCATACCTCCAATGGAGACGAGACGACCATGGTGGAAGAAGATGCGCCCCACATGGTTCCATCAAGATGAACATGACAACGAGTGGATCTTCGACATCTCACCTACAACACATGAGCGATGCTCCAAAGGTAATTTAGGTGATGGTACTTCGCTCAAATGATTGCTTGCATGATGATTATCACCTTACAGATTCACCACATACTATGATGACGACACCAATACCATTGTTACACCCACAGCCCCTGCTGCTATACATACTGGAACAATTACTAGAGCTCGTGCACGCCAATTAAATTATTAGGTACTTTCATTTCTTGGTAATTATTCTAATGTTCATGAGAATATGATGCTGCCTAAATTGGATACATTTGTTTTTCTTACAAATGAAGGGCCTAGCTTGGAGAAGGAAGAACATTGGAGCAATAACAATCATGGAGATGATGGCATGCGCAAGGGAAACAAGAACAGAGTTTCAAGTGATGATTTCATGACTTTAAGGCCACCATAATGAATGCATGAAGCCTTGGACGACATATACAAGATGCCACTTCATAATTTTCATCCAGAGGCTATTCTTGGTGCTGCATCACCTTATTATTGGGCCAGGCCCACGTATTTTTGAAATACTGAAGTATAGGCTGTTTTTAGAGTCCGTATGTGTGGGGAAACAAGAGTTAGGGTTGGTTTCGGACCCCTCCTCCAAGGGCCACGAAATTCCCCCCTCTTCCTCCATATATACATCCCTTAGGGTGTCGTTTAGACTTTGGGTTTTGTTTAGATTAAATTTCGCCATAGCTGCAACTTCACATACTTCGTTTGTGTTCAACGACCGGAGAAAGGCGTCACAGAACCCCACCTTGATCAATAAAGCATTCCTCTTATATTTGCAATATCCAGATTGCAATCTTAGTATCTTTCTTGTTCTTCGTTTGCCTGCAAGAAACAAACCTTCATGGTCAGGTTAATCGTGCTCCGGCGTGGTCAATAACCTCTCGGAGTTAGTTTAGCGATTGCTAAGGCGTGACGTCCTCGCATGTTCGTAGTCAGATCTTCAAAGTCGACTTCCTACAAACGATAGCCACCATCTCATCGAAAGACGGGACCCCTTTGCCTCTATCAAGTGGTATCTGATTTCCAGGTTGCTCGGTGAGATTTTATAGTTTTTCATAGTTTAGATCGAGTCTGTTCTTCATACCTATAGTCCATGAAAAAGCCAAAAAAATTTGGGTTAGGTCATCACATCCGAACCAATCTGATCCTTTGCAGTCTTTTTCGAGTTTTGCTTTGTTGAATTTGCGGTTGCATCATCGTGTCGAGTTGCTGGTCTTAGCGTCTAGTCCCTTAGAGTTTCGAGTTCTGTTCACAGGTTGTCACGCCGCCGCCGCACCATCGTCATCTTCATTACCATATACCACCACCCGACCATATACATCACCGCTGCCATATAAAACAATCAGTAGGAGTCCATATATACCATCGCCATACACAACCACCAATCCGAGTCCACATATACCATCGCCATATACCACCACCAATCTGAGTCCAGATATACCATCGCCATATACAACCACTAGCCCGGGTTCCACCAGATTCATCTCTGCCACCAGTCCTAGTCTGAGTCCAGTATTTGTTGCTTTGTTTTTGAGTTCTAGATCACGCGATACTTTGATTCATGACCAAGTCAGACTCCCCAACTTCCGTGCTATCCGCAGTAGAAAAATAGTTCCAAACTCAAAAAAACTAAGTCTGGAAAATTCTGGCTAGGCAGTTTTTTGACCATTTGTAGACCTTTTTGAAAAAAATTGTTGCGGAGCAAAAAAGAGAGGAAAAAAGTGCAAAAAAGTGAAAAAAGGAAGAAAAAGAATCAAAGAGTGCTCCTCCCTTGTTTATGTGCCGCACCATGATTTTGTTCGTGTTCTAGGCTCGCGTCTCTAGTACGGTCTAGCCTAGGACCAGCACAGTATCGTCGTTGAGCGTTTATTCAACTTTGCATCTCTGATTTGATTATTGCTGACATTTTTGCTACCATATCATAAGCCTTCCCAGCTCCACATACATCTACATCGTGCGTTTGACACCACCTGGCAATCGCTCTATCCAATCTTTGAGAGTTTTAACTACAACGGTTGCCGGTCACCGCCTGCTGCTGGGTAAGAACTGGTAAGAATTTGAGATTTTCTTGACGGATTTGTGACACCCCACCACCGCCATTTTCTAGTAGTGTGTAGGATCATATTCTTTTGTGTTTCTATTGCTGCTAACCATGGTAGGATCACAAGTCGATGAGACTGACTGGGAGAACTGAAGGAAATATGCCCTAGAGGCAATAATAAAGTTATTATTTATTTCCTTATTTCATGATAAATGTTTATTATTCTTTCTAGAATTGTATTAACCGGAAACATAATACATGTGTGAATACATAGAGAAACAGAGTGTCACTAGTATGCCTCTACTTTACTAGCTCGTTAATTGAAGATGGTCGAGTTTCCTAGCCATGGACATGAGTTGTCATTTGATTAACGGGATCACATCATTAGGAGAATGATGTGATTGACTTGACCCATTCCGTTAGCTTAGCACTTGATCGTTTAGTATGTTGCTATTGCTTTCTTCATGACTTATACATGTTCCTATGACTATGAGATTATGCAACTCCCGTTTACCGGAGGAACACTTTGTGTGCTACCAAACGTCACAACGTAACTAGGTGATTATAAAGGTGCTCTACAGGTGTCTCCAAAGGTACTTGTTGGGTTGGCGTATTTCGAGATTAGGATTTGTCACTCTGATTGTCGGAGAGGTATCTCTGGGCCCACTCGGTAACACACAACACTATAAGCTTGCAAGCATTGTAACTAATGAGTTAGTTATGGGATGATGTATTACGGAACGAGTAAAGAGACTTGCCAGTAACGAGACTGAACTAGGTATTGGGATACCAACGATCGAATCTCGGGCAAGTAACATACCGATGACAAAGGGAACAACGTATGTTGTTATGCGGTTTGACCGATAAAGATCTTCGTAGAGTATGTGGGAGCCAATATGAGCATCCAGGTTCCGTTATTGGTTATTGGCCGGAGACGTGTCTCGGTCATGTCTACATAGTTCTCGAACCCGTAGGGTCCGCACGCTTAAAGTTTCGATGACAATTGTATTATGAGTTTATTTGATTTGATGTACCGAAGGTAGTTCAGAGTCCCGGATGAGATCGGGGACATGACGAGGAGTCTCGTAATGGTCGAGACGTAAAGATCAATATATTGGACGACTATATTCGAACATCGGAAAGGTTCCAAGTGATTCGGGTATTTTCGGAGTACCGGGGAGTTACGGGAATTCACCGGGAGAAGTATTGGGCCTTATTGGGCCATACGAGAATAGAGGAGAGAGGCCAAAAGGAAGGAGGCATGCGCCCCCCATCTGGTCCGAATTGGAAAAGGGGTGCATCCCACTCTTCCTTTTCCCTCTTCCCCTCTTTCCTTCTCTCCTACTCTAGAAAGGAAAGGGGAAGCCTACTAGGACTTGGGAGTCCTAGTAGGACTCCCCACACTTGGTGCGCCCTCTCTAGGGCCGGCCTCTCCCTCCCTCCTTTATATACGGGGGCAGGGGCACCTCTAGACACACAAGTTGATCTGTTGATCTCTCCCAGTCGTGTGCGGTCCCCCCTCCACCATAATCCACCTCGATCATATCGTAGCGGTGCTTAGGCGAAGCCCTACGTCGATAGCATCATCATCACCGTCATCATGTCGTCATGCTGACAAAACTCTCCCTCGAAGCTCTGTTGGATCGGAGTTCGTGGGACGTCATCGAGCTGAACGTGTGCTGAACTCGGAGGTGTCGTATGTTCGGTACTTGATCGGTCGGATCGTGAAGACGTACGACTACATCAACCGTGTTGTGCTAACGCTTCCGCTTTCGGTCTACGAGGGTACATGGACAACACTCTTCCCTCTCATTGCTATGCATCACCATGATCATGTATGTGCGTAGGAAATTTTTGAAATTACTATGTTCCCCAACAAGAACATGACGAATAAGGAGTTGCATGATAAGTTTCAGCAAATGATGACTGGACAGGTGCAAGATGTGTTGAACAATTTTGAAGAGGCCATGGATAATATAACCGGCTTTGAGAAGACGTTCGAAACAAAGCTTGATAACAAATTTAATGAACTGCTTGCGTGTCTTCCACAACCACCACCGGCTGCACCTGCCGCACCTCTGCAACAACAACGACAACTACGACTACCTCCACGTCGTGAAACAACCCTGCACCGAGCGAGCCGTGTCCCTCTTGAGCCTAGCCAAACTATTGGTGTTGTTGTTGATACTTCTATGGCTCCTGCTGCTGATGCGGAGGAGGATGATCATGCAGGAGGTTACGAGGATGAGGTTGATCAAAATCAGAACTACGTGCAACAACCAGCACCACAACCACCAGGTCGTCCACATGCAAATAATGGCAATGGTAGGTCTCCCCCTCAGGTACGAGATCATGACCATCTCCCTAAACTGAAATTGAATATTCCACCATTTGAGGGTAGATACGTTCCTGATATATATCTTACATGGGAGTTAGAAACTAAATAACGTTCTACATGTTTGCAATATCCCGAGGAGAGACATGTTCCTGTTGCTATTTGTGCTTTCACTAGTTTTGCATGTGTTTGGTGGTCTGAACATTGTAGATTATATCCTATTCCAGCTACTTGGGCTGCTTTGAAAAATGCTATGCGTACTCACTGGGTTCCACCATATTATCAACGTGAATTGCTTCAAAAATTGCATCGTTTGAGACAAGGATTTTTTTGTAGAAGAATATTATTAGGAATTACAAACTGGTATGATTAGATGTGGTATTGTTGAGGATAATGAAGCTATGCTTGCACGTTTTATGGGTGGATTAAATAAAGAGATCCAAACCATTCTAGAGTATAAGGAATATAATAATATCACTCGTTTATTCCATCTTGCTTACAAAGCTGAACGTGAAGTGCAGGATCGACAGGCATTGGCTTGAACTAACTTTTCCACAGGTCGACCTTCATCATGGACAGCGCGTGCATCCTCTACTTCCACATGTTCTACTACACTGGCGCCTCCGTCAGCTGCCCCCACCAACCATGATACAAGAAAGCAGGAAAAACCACCACTATCTGCCAAGAGCACACCTTCTGGGCCTGCACAGAGCTCTTCTTCATCCATGGCATCAACAGGGCAAACACATGATATTATTTGTCGTCGTTGCAAGGGTGGAGGTCATTATGTGAGACAATGCCCATCTAAGCATGTGATGATTGTTACTGAGGATGGTGGGTATGAGTCCGCTAGTGACTATGATGAGGAGACTTTGGCTCTTATTACAAGTGAAGAACACGGTGGAGATGATTTTGATCATGAGACGCAATACATGGCTGCTGAAGATGCTGACAGGTATGAATGTTTAGTTGCTCAATGTGTTTTAAGTGTGCAGGTTATTCAAGCTGAGCAAAATCAGAGGCATAATTAGTTCCATACAGAGGGAGTTGTGAAGGAACATTCTATTCGCGTCATAATAGATGGAGGGAGCTGCAACAACTTGGCTAGCATGGAGATGGTGGAGAAGCTATCTCTCACCACAAGACCACATCCACATCCTTACTACATCCAATGGTTCAACAACAGCAGCAAGGTTAAGGTAACACATACTATTCGTGTGCATTTTAGTATCTCTACATATGCTGATTATGTTGATTGTGATGTGGTACCTAGCAAGCATGTTCCTTGTTACTTGGTAGACCATGGCAATTTGATAAAAATGCTATACACCATGGTAGAAACAACCAGTATACTCTTGTTCATAAGGACAAAAACATTACTTTGCTTCCTATGACTCCTGATTCCATTTTGAAAGATGATATTAATAGAGCTAATAAAGTAAAATAGGAGAAACATAAGAGTGAAAATCAGATTGTGGCAAAAGAATTTGAGCAACAAATGAAGCATAATAATAAATCATCTAGTGTTGTTTCTGAAATTAAATTGAAAAGTGCAAGTTTACTTGCCACCAAATCTGATATTGACGAGCTAGATTTTAGCAAATCTGTTGTGTGCAAAGAGGCATTATTTTCATTGAGGACGCGCATTCCTCTTTGCCCCTGCTGTCACTAACATTTTGCAGGAGTTTGCTGACGTCTTCCCACAAGACGTGCCACTGGGATTACCACCTATTCGAGGGATTGAGCATCAAATTGACTTAATTCGACGTGTATCGCTACCCAACCGTGCACCATACCGTACCAATCCAGAGGAGACGAAGGAGATTATGCGTCAAGTACAGGAGCTGCTCGACAAAGGTTATATACGTGAATCTCTTAGTCCTTGTGCTGTTCCTATTATACTAGTGCCTAAAAAGAATGGTATGTCGCATATGTGTGTTGATGGTAGAGTCATTAATAATATTCCTATTTGTTATCGTCATCCTATTCCTAGGATAGATGACATGCTTGATGAATTGAGTGGCTCTACAATATTCTCCAAAGTTGATTTGCGTAGTGGATAGCATCAAATTCGTATGAAATTGGGAGAGGAATGGAAAACAACATTTAATAAGTTTGGATTATATGAGTGGTTAGTCATGCCTTTTGGGTTAACTAATGCACCTAGTACTTTCATGAGATTAATGAACGAAGTTTTACGTGTTTTCATTGGACGATTTGTGGTAGTTTATTTTGATGATATACTAATTTATAGCTGATATTTGGAGCAACATTTGGAACATTTACGTGATGTTTTTATTGCTCTATGTGATGCATGTTTGATTGGTAACCTTGGGAAGTGCACCTTCTACACCGACTGAGTATCTTTTCTTAGCTATGTTGTTACTCCACAGGGAATTGAAGTTGATAAAGCCAAGATTGAAGCTATTGAGAGTTGGCCGCAGCCCAAAATGGTCACACAAGTGAGGAGTTTTCTTGGACTCGCTGGTTTCTATAGTAGTTTTGTGAGAGATTTTAGCACCATTGTTGCACCTCTCAATGAGCTTACAAAGAAGGATGTGCCTTTTGTTTGGGGTACCGCACAGGAAGAAGCCTTCACCGTATTGAAAGATAAGTTGACACATGATCCTTTACTCCAACTTCCTGATTTAAATAAGACTTTTGAGCTTGAATGTGATGCTAGTGGAATTGGATTAGGAGGTGTGTTATTACAAGATGGCAAACCTGTTGCATACTTTTCTAAAAAATTGAGTGGGCCAAGTATGAACTATTCTACTTATGATAAAGAATTATATGCTCTTGTCCGGACCTTGGAAACATGGCAACATTATTTATGGCCCAAAGAATTTGTCATACATTCTGATCATGAATCTTTGAAACATATTAAAAGTCAAGCAAAACTGAACCCTAGACATGCTAAATGTGTTGAATTCATTGAGACTTTCCCATATGCCATTAAACACAAGATGGGTAAAGAAAATGTTATTGCTGATGCATTATCTCGTCGTTATACTATGCTTTCACAACTTGACTTTAAAATATTTGGTTTGGAGACCATCAAAGATCAATATGTGCATGATGCCGAATTTAAAGATATATTGCTGAATTGTAAAGAAGGTAGAACATGGCACAAGTTCATCGTTAACGATGGATTTGTGTTTCGTGCTAACAAGCTATGCATTCCAACTAGCTTTGTTCGTCCTTTGTTGTTGCAGGAGGCGCATGGAGGAGGATTAATGAGATACTTTGGCGTGAAGAAGACGGAGGATGTACTTGCTACACATTTCTTTTGGCAAAAAATGAGACGGGATGTTGAGCATTTTGTTTCTCACTGCACTACATGTCAAAAAGTTAAGTCATGACTCAATCCTCATGGTTTATATATGCCTTTGACTTTAGCTAGTGTTCCTTGGGAGGATATATCTATGGACTTTGTTTTAGGTTAACCTCGAACCAAGAAGGGGAGGGATAGCATATTTGTTGTCGTGGATAGATTCTCGAAAATGGCACACTTTATACCATATCACAAAAGCAATGATGCTATTAATGTTGCTAATTTGTTCTTTCGTGAAATTATTTGCTTGCATGGTGTGCCAAATACTATTGTTTCAGATCGTGATACTAAATTTCTTAGCCACTTTTGGAGATGTTTATGAGCTAAGTTGGGGACTAAACTACTTTTTAGTACTACTTGTCACCCCCAAACTGATGGTCAAACTGAAGTAGTCAATAGAACTTTGTCTACTATGCTTAGGGTTGTTTTGAAGAATAATAAGAAAATGTGGGAATAATGCTTGCCTCATATTGAATTTGCTTATAATCGTTCATTGCATTCTACTACTAAGATGTGGCCTTTTTGAAATTGTGTATGGTTTCCTACCTCGTGCACCAATTGATTTGTTACCTCTTCCATCTTCGGAGAAGGTTAATTTTGATGCTAAAGAACGTGCTGAATTGATTTTAAAAATGCATGCATTAACTAAGGAAAACATTGAGCGTATGAATGCTAAATATAAACTTGCTGGAGATAAGGGTAGAAAACATGTTGTGTTTGCACCTGGAGATCTTGTTTGGTTACATTTGCGTAAGGATAGATTTCCTAATTTGCACAAATCAAAGCTAATGCCACGTGATGATGGTCCTTTTAAGGTGTTAGAGAAAATAAATGATAGTGCATATAAACTTGAGCCGCCTGCAGATTTTGGGGTTAGTCCCACTTTTAACATTGCAGATTTGAAGCCTTATTTGGGTGAGGAAGATGAGCTTCCATTGAGGACGACTTCATTTCAAGAAGGGGATGATGATGAGGACATCAATATACATACTGGACCAATTACTAGAGCTCGCGCATGCTAATTAAATTATTAGGTACTTCCGTTTCTTGGTAATGATTCTAAGGTTCATGAGAATATGATGCTGCCTAAATTGGATACATTTGTTTTGCTTACAAATGAAGGGCCTAGCTTGGAGAAGGATGAACATTGGAGCAAAAACAAGCATGGAGATGATGGCATGCGCAAGGGAAACAAGAATGGAGTTTCAAGTGATGATTTCAGGACTTTAAAGCCACCATAATGAGTGCATGAAGCCTTGGACGAAATATACAAGATTCCACTTCATAATTTTTTGTCCAGAGGCTATTCTAGGTGTTGCATCACCTTATTATTGGGACAGGCCCATGTATTTTCGAAATACTTAAGTATAGGCTGTTTTTAGAGTCCATATGTGTGGGGAAACAAGAGTTAGGGTTGGTTTCGGACCCCTCCTCCAAGGTTCACGAAATCCCCCCTCTTCCTCCATATATACAGCCCTTAGGGCGTCATTTAGGCTTTGTTTAGATTAAAGTTCGCCATAGCTGCAACTTCGCCTACTTCGTTTGTGTTGAACGACCAGACAAAGGGGTCACAAAACCCCACCTTCATCAATAAAGCTTTCCTCTTATATTCGCAATATCCAGATTGCAATCTTAGTTTCTTGCTTGTTCTTTCACTACTAGGGAAAAGCCTAGCAGTAGCGCGGGTTTTACGCCTATCAGTAGCGCGGGGTGATGCGCTACTGATAAGGCGCTACAGCTAACGTATAGCAGTAGCGTGCCTCCGCCCACACTACTGCTAATCGACTTAGTAGTAGTGACTTCCCGGAGGAGCGCTACTGGTAATTAGTAGTAGCGCTTCTCCCTGCCCGCGCTGCTACTATCATTTCGTATTTTATTTCATGTTGTATTTGTACACCTTTACACAAGTTTTCATACAACAGGAATTTAGAAATTGTTTTTACATCATAATGAGTCATTACATCACGGGGTGAAAGAACCGTGGACTAGTTTCAAGTGGATGGACATCCACTTGAAACTAATTTGCGGTTCTTTCACCCAATGATATAATAAATATCATCATCATCATCATATCATTAACAACTTATCATCATAATACATCATCGTCATATAACACCTCCTCAAGATCATCGTTTTCATCAATGAGACATCACATAGCAAATTGGTCACTAGTCGTAATCACAAGTACTCCTCATCATCAACTCTAACACATTGTATCACATGTACCTCATAGGACCTACTACATTCTCTTAGGACCTACTATATTCTCTAAGGTAAAATAGCAAACAACAAGATAGCCCCTGACCCTCCATTATGGAGAATGGAGATTATCCTGTCTCCAATTCTTGCCTTTCGCTTAATGTTACTTCTAACAACCTCCTTGCGAATGTCCAAACATTTTTTCCATTCTTTGATTAGCATGTGTTCACCGGTTTTAGAAATCTGATATGCACAAGTGAGCTCCTTAGATTGACCTGGCTGTATGTTCAGAACTACAAGGCGACCATTCTGATACATCAGATGAGGCACACAATCCATCGGGATTTTCTATTGAAAAACATAGTAATAACTTGGTAGTTAGCAATGATGTAGTAGTTTTAGAAGTATGCAAAAGATGCAGTGATGTCGTAATAGTAAAAAATCTTACGAGGGTATCTCCATAGAAGTTACCGTGGTTCAACACGTGCACTAGTGGCACGTATTCACCATAATTTGGAGGAGTTCGATAATAGGTATTGTAATTCTCAAGATAAGTACAATAAGCAATCAGATGACTTTTCTCTTTATAAGTTAATTCGGAGCCATCAGTGTAGTGGGTTTTGTCTACCATCTTCTGCACATTCTTTGAAGATTCAAAATAAGCTGTCAACTATTTTGAAATAAACAATATAAATTATTTAATAACTATGTTTGAGAAACTCACATTGCGGTAGAATCGGAAGCGTATCAACAAGGACCCAAATGTCCATATTGTCTTGCTCGATGTCAGGATCACCAAGATCCATGGTGACAATCATACCCTCATAAAAACCATACATTTTGCAAAGTGCTTCGCAATTTTGGCAACCAAAATGGGTTACGCTCTGAGAATTGTACAAATTTACTTCAAAATCGATATCATGATGGGTCCTTAGGTGTATTTTCTTTGTTTGAAAATTTTCATGGTCTTCAAAACCCATCCTCTCCAAGACATAGCGTCTTGCATGGCATGGGATAAGCTAGTCGAATTGTAAAAGATGAAAATTAGACATTGAAATAGTTGAAGTCATGCTTAATTATGAAAAAACACTTGTCATTGTTGTGTACCATTTCAACATCGAAGGTCTCCTCGAGCTTAATGCTAAAGCGTCGATCTTCGTCCAGCTCAACGAACCTGTCGCACATACCTCGATCATCGTGGCACCAGCTGCACTCCCTCGGGAGACTGTCGTCGTCCGAGTACGACATTTCCTACGTTCATAATTCAAAGATTAAACTTGTACAATTAAATATATGTACTAAAAAATCTAAATTAGATCATTATTTTTTGAGAAAATCCTGGCCACTCGATATTTCCTATATATTCTAGCACAAGTCATGCCAGAATTCACGGAAAAATCCGGCATGACCTTTGCTAAAAAAAGGACATATCGAGCGCCTGAAATTTGCCGGAACGGAAATTAATCAACACTCCGGCAAAACATAGGCCACTCGGAGGTGTAAACTGAACATGAACGGCCACTTGGGCAACCACATATCCTATTTGAGCAACACAAGATATACATGGATATTTGGCTGGTCTCACCTTGATGTCGGAGGGGGTCGGTGACGGGGATGACGGCGGGGATGATGGAGGGGCTCCTTGATATCTGCAAAAGCAAAAACCGTATAAGTTATCACTAATACATCCCGAATAATTGCTTAAACTAAAAAATAACAACAAATATGACATGTTCAACTAGTTTTATTAATTCAACTAGTTCTTACTAAATATAAACATACTATAAATAGAAAAAACTAGTTCTTTCTAAAAATAAAGTAGTTCAACTAGTTATATTAATTATCTTACTAAAAATACATTAGTTCTATTAATTCAACTAGTTCAACTAGTTTATTAATTTACTTACTAAACTAGTTCAACTACAACTAAACTAGTTCAACTAGTTTATTAATTTACTTACTAATTATTTTAAACACTTACTAAAAACAGTAAAATAAACTACATTATACAATAGTTAACTAGTACCATCACTACTACTAATTAACATCTACTATTGCTAAAAATCATTATCTATGAACCCTAAATTAACATCTACTACTACTATTACTAAAAACATCTAGTACTAACTAAGCAGAGAGAACAAGGGTGGGGGAGGGGTGGGGGGCTTACAGAGAGGGGAGAGACGGTGGCGGGGAGGTGCTCGGCGACAGAGAGGTAGGGGCGGCGAGGGCGGGCTCGGGATTGGGAGGCGGCGGCGGGGTTGGGGGAGGCGGCGGCGACGGTGAGGTCGAGAGCGGCAGTGAGGTCGAGAGGGGAGGGGGTGGGGGAGGCGGCGGCGACGGTGAGGTCGAGAGTGGCGGCGGGCGGCGGCGGTGAGGTTGACGGCGGCCTCGGGCGGTTGCGGTGAGGGCAGGCTCGGGCTCGGGCGGTGGTGACAGAGGAGTAGGGGAATAGTGAGGGGAAGGAGGACTTAGCGAAATTTTGAGCAGGCGGGTGGTTAAGTCAAACTAGCAGTAGCACACTTCAGGAAACGCGCTATAGCTAAAGTAGCTATAGCGCGTTTTCAGGAAAAACGCTATGCTAAGTCTAAGCACGCATCAAAAATATACGTTGGTCATCATTGATCTTTTTGTGTAGAATCTAAATAGTCAACATATTTAAGGTGGTAAACACCTTGTTCGCTTAGCAGTATGGGACTAAACTTAATTAGGTGCAACACTTAGCAGCAGCGAGTTTTGCAGAAACATGCTGCTACTAAGTACTTTAGCAGCAGCGCGTCCAGGGAAGGGCGCTACTACTATATCTAGCCTGGGGCCAAATCCGTGGCAATTATAGTAGTACCGCTTGTTTCACCTAGAGCGCTACTGCCATCTAGTTATTAGTAGCGCAGTTCCTTTAAGCTCGGTACTGCTAGTTAGTAGTAGCGCCTGTTTTTAAACCGCGCTGCTGCTAAGATTCTGTGTATAACGTTTTCCCTAGGAGCGTTTGTTTGCCTGCAGGAAACATACCTTCGTGGTTAGGTTGATCGTGCTCCGGCGTGGTCAATAACCTCTCGGAGTTGGTTTAGCGATTCCTAAGGTGCGACGTCCTCGCACGTTCGTAGTCGAATCATGAAAGTCGACTTCCTCCAAACGATAGCCACCATCTCATCGAAAGACGGGACACCTTTGCCTCTGTCATACTATGTCTTCTACATGCTTAGATATGTCACCCATATATGATGAATATGATGATGATCATGTTGAGTTGCCTAGTTGTGATGCTATGCTCCATAGGATATCATGTGAAAATTCTATTGGTCACTTCATGTTTGACAATCCATTTAACTTGTCATATGTTATGAGTGAGATCTCCCATATTGCATCATTACAATCTCAACATAGTAACTATGCATGCCCCATTAAAATAAATCCTATTTGCACTTATGGCATAGGTGATGAGATGATGGTCAATGGCTTTTGTTTTTCATGTGATGATATTGACATGCTTCCTTTATATGATTTGTGCAATTCATCTACTATGCCATGCCATGAACACATTGCTTCGGATATGCATTGCTTTGAATGTTGTCAATATATATTCTCCATGTGATGTTTCCACTAATGCTCATGAGGAGACCCCCATAGTTTCCTCATACATATTAGGAGATTTTGACACATCCTATCCTTTAAATTCTTCCCATAATTGCTTGCACCATATGCATTCCATGAATAACAATGTTCTACATATCTCTCATGATGCATTACACAATTTGAGTTTCCATTATGCTATACATAACAACAAATCTCTCATGATGGATGCCATGTGTATATATCACGCATCTCATCTATTTGAGCATTGGATATTTTGTGCTAACCAACACAAGCACATGCGCATCAAAATGGATGATGTGTACATATACCACGCACACACAATTTTCCCTTTGTCTTTGTTTTGTGTAGGTACTCACATATACTCGTCAACCTCTCAATCCCAAGAGTTGATGAAACGAGCTCTTGAGAGAAATGCTGATTTGGGATCACGTGGACTATCCTTACCACCATTCCCTTTGCGCAAGGATTATGCGCATCTCTTTTACTTGGCTCTCACATGGCTTTGAGCTATATATCACTTGTTGCATTATGCCCATTTTATCATGATCACTTTGCATGTTAAGCCTCTTTACACGACTTTGCCATGCAATTGTGACCCTTGTTTACACTTACATATGATTCACCATTATACTACTTCTATGTGTATTTGCATGCCTGGTGGAGATACTTCTTGCTATTGCCATGTTTACCATGTGCCACATGCTATTGTTGATTCTTGTGTTGGGAGAGTCATGATGTTTGATACATCTCCAACGTATCTATAATTTTTGATTGCTCCATGCTATTATATTATCTATTTTGGGAATTAATGGGATTTATTTTACACTTTTATATGATTTTTGGGACTAACCTATTAACTAGAGGCCCAGCCCAAATTGCTATTTTTTGCCTATTTTAGAGTTTCGCCGAAAAGGAATATTAAACGAAGTCCAAACGGAATGAAACCTTCGGGAACTTGATTTTCTCAACAAACGTGATCCAGGAGACTTGGAGTGGGCATCAAGAAACAATCGAGGAGGCCACGAGGCAGGGGGGTGCGCCCTCCACCCTCGTGGGCCCCTTGTTGCTCCACCGACATACTTCTCCCTCCTATATATATATCCACGTACCCCCAAACATCCAGGAGCACCATGAAAACCTAATTCCACCGCCGAAACCTTCTGTACCCGAGAAATCCCATCTTGGGGCCTTTTCCGGAGCTCCGCCGGAGGGGGTATTGATCACGGAGGGCCTCTACATCAACTCCATGGCCTCTCCGGTGATGTGTGAGTAGTTTACTTCATACCTTCAGGTCCATAGTTATTAGCTAGATGGCTTCTTCTCTCTCTTTGGATCTCAATACAAAGTTCTCCTCGATCTTCTTGGAGATCTATTCGATGTAATCTTCTTTTGCGGTGTGTTTGTCGAGATCCGATGAATTGTGGGTTTATGATCCAGATTATCTATGAACAATATTTGATTCTTCTCTGAATTCTTTTATGTATGATTGGTTTATCTTTGCAAGTCTCTTCGAATTATCAGTTTGGTTTGGCCTACTGGATTGATCTTTCTTGCAATGGGAGAAGTGCTTAGCTTTGGGTTCAATCTTGCGGTGCTCGATCCCAGTGACAGAAAGGGAAACGACACGTATTGTATTGTTGCCATCGAGGATAAAAAGATGGGGTTTATATCATATTGCATGATTTTATCCCTCTACATCATGTCATCTTACTTAAAGCATTATTCTGTTCTTATGAACTTAATACTCTAGATGCATGCTGGATAGCGGTCGATGTGTGGAGTAATAGTAGTAGATGCAAAATTGTTTCGGTCTACTTGTCACGGACGTGATGCCTATATACATGATCATACCTAGATATTCTCATAATTATGCTCAATTCTATTAATTGCTCGACAGTAATTCGTTTACCCACCATAATACTTATGCTCTTGAGAGAAGCCACTAGTGAAACCTATGGCCCCCGGGTCTATCTTCCATCATATTAATTTTCCAACACTTAGCTATTTCTATTGCCGTTTATTTTACTTTGCATCTTTATTTCTCTTTATCATAAAAATACCAAAAATATTATCTTATCATATCTATCAGATCTCACTCCCGTAAGTGACCGTGAAGGGATTGACAACCCCTTTATCGCATTGGTTGCGAGGTTCTTATTTGTTTGCGTAGGTGCGTGGGACTCGAGCATGATCTCCTACTAGATTGATACCTTGGTTCTCAAAAACTGAGGGAAATACTTACACTACTTTACTACATCACCCTTTCCTCTTCAAGGGAAAACCAACACAGTGCTCAAGAGGTAGCAAGAAGGATTTCTGAAGTCGTTGCCGGGGAGATTCGCGCCAAGTCAAGTCAAGATTTGACTCCCGACAACGAGCCATTTCTGGCGCCGTTGCCGGGGAGTCTACGCACAAGTCAAGACATACCAAGTACCCATCACAAACTCTTATCCCTCGCATTACATTATTTGCCATTTGCCTCTCATTTTCCTCTCCCCCACTTAACCCTTGCCATTTTATTCGCCCTCTCTTTTTCCTTTCGCCTCTTTTTTCGCTTGCTTCTTGTTTGCTCATGTGTTGGATTGCTTGCTTGTCACGATGGCTTAAGACAATACTAAATTGTGTGACTTTGCCAATACCTGTCACAACCCTAGAATATTGCTTGTATAAGTTGCATGATAGAGCACTCATGCATCATGTATAAATTTCTGAAACTTGGAATTGAGGAAAGTGGAAACCTCAAAAACTTAAATAAAAGAAGGGCAAAGAACCCTGGAAATCTCATTCTTTGTTTCCAAGTGTCCTTTTGCAATGTTTGAGAATTTTGGCAAGAGCTATATATCAAACCAAAATTTAGGAACATTTTTAAGGAATTATTTTTGGGACTTTGAATTTAAATCAATAGCTATTTGAATTTGAACTTATATTCATATAACTAGAATATATTTTCGAATGATTCTAAAATAGTTTATGTGCCTTGGAAAAGTCCATGAAGAAACATAAATAAATTCAGAGGAAGTTTGGCACTTGTTTGAATTTTGTTTGAATTCAAAACAGTGGCAAATGAACTAAATGAAATAACAGAAAACTAAATAATTAGAAAAAACATAAGGAAATAGGAAAGCAGAAGAGAGAGAGAGAGAGTACTTGGGCCACTTACCTGGCGTTACCTATAGCCAGCCCATTAGGCAGCCGTGCCATCTTCAACCTCTGCCAGTAGGCAGAGGCGAAGACGCACGTGCTCGCTGGGAGGCCTCCACCTCCTGCTTCCACCGAGGCATTCCCGAGCCTCCCCCTCGCGCCACCGTGATGCCACGAACCCCCTGCACCTCTCCCCTCTAACCCTAGACCCCCTCCTGCTTCTCTACCCTCTCCTCGCAGCACCACCGTACACGCTCGTCGCCGCCGTCCACTATCGCCTCGCCCATCGAGCCTCCCTCACTTAGCTGGAGTGCCCATCGGCTCCGCCTCATCACCACACGTCGACAAGCCAACGACCACGACATCGGGAGCCCCTCAGCCTTGTCATCGCCGTCGTCCTCGTCCTTGGGAGGCAACCATCACCGTCGTTGATTCGCCGGCCACAACGCTTCCTCGAACTCGCCGTCGCCTCTACTAGCCCCACTGTGAGCCACTCTCCATTACCCCCTGGAATCCCCGTCGTTTTCTTCCCCTAGCTAGCTTCCCCCACCTTGGCTGAGCGCCGCCGTCCGCCATTGCCGTCGTGCCGCCGCTGGAGTCCTCCCCGGACCAAACCACGCTTGTCCGCGAGCTCCTGAAGCTCCCCTGATGCTCTGGTGCTACTTATCTCGCTTGCCAGCAAGCCGCAACCTCGCCCCCCGCAAGCCTAAGCTCTGGCCGCCACCACGAGCTCGTTCCGGCGAGCTTCGACCATCCCGCGACCTGCTGCTGCCTCTGTTGGATGCGCGGGATCACGGGCTCCCTCCCGGTGCCTCAGCGCTCCCCATCCGCTGCCCTAGCGGCACTCCGGCGAGCCACCGCCGCTCGATTCATCGTCGCCGGCTTAATTCTGGCGGGCTGGCATGGTAGTTTAGGTTAAATCTAATTACCCTATCTAACTAAGTCCCAGACGCTGACTGTGGGCCTCGACCCTTCTAATTACTTTAGTTAGGATTTAACTAAACCCTGTTAGCCACTGTGTCTTTGACATATGGGTCCCACCAGTCAGGTTTGACCTGGACCGGGTCAGATGACCTACTGATGTCACCGTTGACTTTGCTGACGCAGTAAAGCTTTTCTGGCATTTTCAATAATCAGGAAAATCCAGGAAATAGTTAAAACTTCTAAAAATCATAGTAATTCAACCGTCACTCCAAATGAAATAATTTATATATGAAAAATTATCAGACAAATCCAATCGATCCATCTGTACCATTTTCATGCATGTTTGAGCAACTTATGCCTGCTGATAAGGTCAAATCAATTAAATGGCATTTGAATAATCACATATGGAGTTTGAATTTGAATCTTGTATTCAAACCAACTTCATTTAAATCGCTGTTAGTTGCATTAGCTCAAATCACAGCATATTGCTATGTCATGATCATGCATCATATCGTTGCATTGCATTGATTGTGTTCTCTCCTATTTGCTGGTGTTGTTTCCTCTCGGTAGAAGTTGTTCCGACGATGTGATCGATGACACCGATGAAGAACTATACTATCTTCAGAAGTGCCAGGCAAGCAAAAACCCCTTGTTCATTCTGATACAATCCCACTCTCTCTCCTGCTCTCTTTTACTGCATTAGGACAACAACGATTCAACTGTTACATGCTGCGGTAGTTGAACCCCTTTCCTCTGCATGACATGTCATTGCCACAGTAAATAGATGAAACCCACTAGCATGAGTAGGAGTTGTTTGAGCCCTGATGTGCCTACTCATTCATGCTTGTTTGTCATGCCTGCTACTGCTTAGAGTTGAGTCAGGTCTGATTCATCGGGGATGAATTGGTATGTGGTGAACATGTCCTACTGTTGAGAGCTAAGTGTGTGAATACGATTTGGTAAAGGTAGCGGTGAGTGATATGTCTCCAACGTATCTATAATTTTTGATTGCTCCATGCTATGTTATCTACTGTTTTGGGCAATAATGGGCTTTATTATCCACTTTTATATTATTTTTGGGACTAACCTATTAACTGGAGGACCAGCCCAGAATTCCTTTTTTTTGCCTATTTCAGTGTTTCGAAGAAAAGGAATATCAAACAGAGTCGAAACGGAACGAAATCAACTGGAGAAGTTATTTTTGGAAGGAAAGCTACCGGATGGACTTGGACCCCACATCAGGAGCCAAGGGAGGTGCTCACGAGGGTGGGGGGCGCCCCCCCTAGGGCGTGCCCCCTGCCTCGTGGGGCCCCCGAAGCTCCACCGACGTACTTCCCACACCCATATATACTCACGTACCCTAAAACATCCAGAACAGATAATAGATCGGGAGTTCCGCCGCTAGAAGCCTCCGTAGCCACCGAAAACCAATCTAGACCCGTTCCGGCACCCTGCCGGAGGGGGGGAATCCTTCTCCGGTGGCCATCTTCATCATCCCGGTGCTCTCCTTGACGAGGAGGGAGTAGTTCTCCCTCGGGGCTGAGGGTATGTACCAGTAGCTATGTGTTTGATCTCTCTTTCTCTCGTGTTCTTGAGGTGGTACGATCTTGATGTATCGCGAGCTTTGCTATTATAGTTGGATCCTATGATGTTTTCTTCCCCCTCTACTCTCTTGTAATGGATTGAGTTTCCCCTTTGAAGTTATCTTATCGGATTGAGAATTTAAAGATTTGAGAACACTTGATGTATGTCTTGCCGTGCGTATCTGTGGTGACAATGGGATACCACGTGATTCACTTGATGTATGTTTTGGTGATCAACTTGCGGGTTCCGCCCATGAACCTATGCATAGGGGTTGGCACACGTTTTCGTCGTGATTCTCCAGTAGAAACTTTGGGGCACTCTTTGAGGTTTTATGTGTTGGTTGAATAGATGTATCTGAGATTGTGTGATGCATATCATATAATCATACCCACGGATACTTGAGGTGACATTAGGGTTTTTGTTGATTTGTGTCTTAAGGTGTTATTCTAGTATGAACTCTAGGGATGTTTGTGACACTTATAGGAATAGTCCAATGGATTGATTGGAAAGAATAACTTTGAGGTGGTTTCGTACCCTACCATAATCTCTTCGTTTGTTATCCGCTATTAGGGACTTTGGAGTGACTCTTTGTTGCATGTTGAGGGATAGTTATGTGATCCAATTATGTTATTATTGTTGAGGGAACTTGCACTAGTGAAAGTATGAACCCTAGGCCTTGTTTAGTATCATTGCAATACCGTTTACGCTCTCTTTTATCATTCATTACCTTGCTGTTTTTATAATTTCAGATTACAAAAACTATATTCTACTATCCATATTGCACCTGTATCACCATCTCTTCTCCGAACTAGTGCACCTATACAATCTACCATTGTATTGGGTGTGTTGGGGACACAAGAGACTCTTTGTTATTTGGTTGCAGGGTTGCTTGAAAGAGACCATCTTCATCCTACGCCTCCTACGGATTGATAAACCTTAGGTCATCCACTTGAGGGAAATTTGCTACTGTCCTACAAACCTCTGCACTTGGAGGCCCAACAATGTCTACAAGAAGAAGGTTGTGTAGTAGACATCAAGCTCTTTTCTAGCGCCGTTGCCGGGGAGGTTAGCGCTTGAAGGTATATCTTTAGATCTTGCAATCAAATCTTTTTGTTTCTTGTTTTATCACTAGTTTAGTTTATAAAAGAAAATTACAAAAAATGGAATTGAGTTTGCCTCATACGCTTCACCTTTTTAATATCTTTCGTAAGTATGATGGAAAGGAAAATTGTGCTCAAGTGCTAGAGGAAGAAATCTATAAAGTGTTTGGCACTAAATATGTGAATGATGAGCATGATTGCGATATTTTTAGTATGAATTCTTTGAATATCCATGATACTAATGATGATTGCACTAGTTATGATGAAAATGTCTCCTATAAACATGTCAATTTTTGTGGAGTGCATTGGGTTTGTACGCACACACCAAATAGGGAAGATAGATATTGCAAGAGGCATAAATACTTAGAAACTAAATTGTTGCAAGAAAGGCTAGATGAATGTGCTGAAAATTTAAATTATATTGGCCATACTTGTGAGCTTTGAAATGAACATGATCATTTCAATACCCAATGCAAATTGTTTCATGAGCGTATCGTGTCCGAAAATTGTGATGACTTGATTTCCCTTGCACATCATAATGAACTTAGTTTGCT
This sequence comes from Triticum aestivum, assembly GCF_018294505.1. Taxonomy (NCBI): domain Eukaryota; kingdom Viridiplantae; phylum Streptophyta; class Magnoliopsida; order Poales; family Poaceae; genus Triticum; species Triticum aestivum. The sequence goes on along the minus strand of NC_057812.1, from coordinate 352,480,950 downwards.
TATGGGTTACGAAGAAATGAAACGTATAACTAATTATCTTCCAGAATTTGCTCGTTATAAACTTCTTGGATTTGATCTAGAGGAAATTTATATGTATTCTGCGGTGAATTGTATTGAAAATCCTTATATTGCCAACTACATTAAGAAAAGAAAACAAATAGAAGATGAAGAGAATACTAATGAAAGGGAAGAGACTTCCCAATATCCTCCTATTATTTCTTATGAAGAATCAGGTAACGAGGAAGAGCCTCCTATTCAACCAGTCTCATTAATAAGGAGCTCCAAAAAAAAGGATTGAACCCACACATGATGTGGTGAAGAGGAAGAAAAGAAAAAGGAAGAGAGGTAAAAAGATATCTCTCTCAAATAATGCTGCTCCTATTACTATTGTGCCTCATGAAAATATAATTGTGGAAAATAATGATACTTCTTATGATCTTGAAAATCTATTTGGCACTTGCTTGGAAGAATATAATAATTGCTATACTATTGGTGCTATCCATACTATTAATGATGAGAGTGATTATGCTTATGATATGAAAAGGCCCAAGCTTGGGGATGCTATGTTTGATGAAGATGATGTTTTTGGGAATATATTTGCTGCCATTAATGTTTGTCCCAAGCTTGGGGATGCTACGTTTAATGAAGATGATATTTTTAGTCTCCCAAGTTTTGATATGCAAATTTATAATGATGATAGCATGCCTCCTACTTCTGATGATTATTGTGATGATACTTATGCTATAAAAAGTAGTGATTATATTTATAAAAATTGTCATGATTATGGTTACCCATTTTCTGAACATTACTCTTTTAATGTGGAAACAATTTATAGTATTCGAGTTTCTATGATACTCCCACTATTCCGAATGAGAAGAATTTTGCTTATGTGGAGAGTAATAAAATTTCTATGCTTGTAGATCATGAAAAGAATGCTTTAGGTGCTGGTTATATTGTTGAATTCATTCATTATTCTACTGAAAATTATTATGAGGGAGGAATATATGCTTGTAGGAATTGCAATAATATCAAGTTTCCTCTCTATGTGCTTAAAATTTTGAAGTTATGCTTGTTTTACCTTCCTATGCAAGTTGATTCTTGTTCCCACAAGTTGTTTGCTCACAAAATCCCTATGCATAGGAAGTATGTTAGACTTAAATGTGCTAGTCATATTCTTCATGATGCTCCCTTTATGTTACAATTCTTATCCTTTATGTGAGCATCATTGGAATCATCATGCCTAGCTAGGGGCGTTAAACGATATCGCTTGTTGGGAGGCAACCCAATATTATTTTTGTTCCTTGCTTTTTGCTCATGTTTAGTAATAAATAATTCATCTAGAATCTGCTTAGATGTGGTTTTATGCTTTTAATTAGTGTTTGTGCCAAGTAGAACCTTTGGGAAGACTTTGGGAAAGTCTTGTTGATCATGCTGTAAAAAAACAGAAACTTTAGCGCTCACGAGAATTGCTGCCATTTTTATTTGGAGAATGATATTTAGTTAAATATTTTTGAATATGATTAATAGATAAATTCCTCAGGTCCAGAAATTTATTTGAGAATTTTATGAAGTCCAGAAGTATACGTTTGATTCAGATTACTACAGTCTGTTCTGTTTTTGACAGATTCTGTTTTCATTGTGTTGTTTACTTATTTTAATGAATCTATGGCTAGTAAAAGAGTTCATAAACCATAGAGAAGTTGGAATACAGTTGGTTTAACACCAATATAAACAAAGAATGAGTTCATTACATGTAACGCCCCGAGACCGATGTGCCAGTTGTCCTCCAGTTATTCGCTGTTGTTGCCTTGTCATTGCTTGCGTGTCATGCATTCCATATCATGTCATCATGTGCATTTCATTTGCATACATGCTCGTCTCATGCATCCGAGCATTTTCCCCGTTGTCCATTTTGCAATCCGGCGCTCCATTGTCACCTGGTGTCCATTTCTACCTCTTTTCGTGTGCGGGTGTTAAACATTATCGGATTGGACCGAGACTTGTCATGCGGCCTTGGTTTACTACCAGCAGACCGCCTGTCATGTTTCGTGCCATTTGGACTTCGTTTGATACTCCAACGGTTAACCGAGGGACCGATAAGGCCTCGTGCGCGTTGCAGCCCAACACCCTTCCAATTTGGCCTAAAACCCACCTAAACCACCTCCATCATCTCGGTCGTTCGATCACGATCGCGTGGCCGAAAACCACACCTCATTTGGACTCTCCTAGCTCCCTCTACCTATATATATATGTGCAACCCTTCCAAAATCGTGCAGATGAAACCCTAAAAACTCCTCCCCGCGCCGCCGGACACTTCCTCCCGCGCCGGCCGGACATGTCCACCTCGCCGCCAGCTCACTCCGTCCAATCAAAAGGTGCCACGTCAGCTCCGCCGCCCCTCTCCTCCACTCAGGCGCCGCCACTTGGCACCGCCGCCTTCCTCTACCGTGCGGGCCCGCGGCGCCCAGATCCGGCCCGCCCGGGCCCGGATCCCCGCCGCCCGTCTCCGTGTTCCACCGCCGCCCGAGCGCAGGAGCTCGCCCGCGCTGCCTCGAGGCTTCCGCCGGAGTTCTCCCGCCGGTGACCCCGATCCGCGCCGCCGGAGACCTCCACCTCGCTGCTCCGCTCGCCCCGGTCGCCACCACCGCGTGCCTCGCCGCTGCCTCCTCCCTGCCGAGCGCCACCTTCCCTCACCGCACTTCGCCTCGCGCCACCGCATTGGGAATCGCCTGAGTTTCGCTGCCACCTCACGGGAGTTTCACCGCCGCCTCACCGGAGTGCCCCGCCTCCGCCTCGTCACACCCCGGGCTCGCCGGCCTCTCTGCCCGGGCCCCTCCATCCAGATCCGGCATGGAGCTCGCCGGATCTGCCCTCCTCGCCGGGCCCGACTGCGTCACCAGCGACAGCCGCTGGAGCCGAGCTCCCTCAGGCTGCCGCCGCTCTCCAGATCGACCGAGAGAGACCCGATCCGCTCCTTCCATTGACCGCACCACCACGTGGGCCACGGCCCAGCTCCCTGGCCCAGCGCAGCGCGCCAGAGCAGGCCCAGCTCCAGATCCGGCCCCTTGACTTTTCGCGGGGTAAAATCTCACTAAGACCCAGACCCTGTTAATTATTTTTGCTATCTTCATCATGTCACAACTCATCACCCGTTGCTCCGATTCTTGCATGTAGCATATCAAAATGTTCGTCTCGACGAGTACATCATTTCATCTCATTGCATCATTTTCATTCGAGCTCTTCTTGATGTCCGAAATGCTGTTGGAAGAGGGCTATGTGATGAATTTGTCCGATCTGTTTCAGCAAATAGCATTTTGTCATATTTGCCATGATTAATGTGTGCATGCTATGATCCTGAGCTCTACATGTGTTTTGTTAAATGCCATGCCATCTTTACAGGGGTGCTTGCCGTGTATTTTTGTGATCTATGTGGTGACTAGAACAAGCTTGCGAAGTACCGTAATCGTTAATGCTGATTTCAGGGACTTAGAATTTCACTAAGTCCTTGTTCTGTTTTTGTTGTTATGCCATATGTTCATGTTGTTCCCTAGTGACCCGTGCCTCTTTTGAGGATTATCAGTAAGGATGTTTTGTTCACATTGTGGTGGCCTATCCATCCATGTCTTTGTTTGCATTTATGGAGCACCCTAGCTTGAGTCAATCGAGCTCTACTTTTGCTATAAAATGATCCTGGCAGATTGATTGACATGATTAGCGATTTTGCCGAGGTTGTTGCTATTGATCCGTGCATGCTATGTTGTTGTTCTTGCCATGTCTAGCTTCTATGCTATGTAATCTTGATGGGTATATGCTTAGTTTGTCATGCCATGCTCTGTAGTGAGTGCATCGAGCTCGTAAACATGCCTACTCGTTAACTGTTTTGCATGCTCCTGTTTTTCACTAAGTCTGAATCTGTTTATGTTTTTGCCATGTTCACATGCTTGCAATTGTATTTTCTGATCCCTTTTGGCTCAAGGTCACAAGGGACTTTTGTTAAGTGCTTTGAGTAGCTTCATGTCATGCCTTGATTTGCCATGATATGTTCCTGTAGCATGTAGTTTTCATGCTCTAAAGTGTGCTTCCTGATGATAAATTCCAGACTTTTGTTAATTTCACTAAGTCTGGAACCTGTCATCATTTGCACTTTTGCCATGCTTTTTTGAACCTGTTAATGGATGAATTAGCCGTAGCTCAGTGTTCATCTTTTGTCATGCATCATGAGTAGATCCCTTCCATGTATTTTGTTGCAATTTTGGATTGCTGTAGCATGTTGTTCCTGATGCATTTAGATGGCTACTTGCTGTTAATCGCAGACCGGTGCCATATTTGTTTTGCTTGCCATTTCCAAACCGTGCATCCGATTTCGGTGATCTTTATATCGATTTCAACCGAAATCACCTCACCTTTCCAGTGGCACTCTTGGTTTTCCAAGTTGAGGCCAGGTTCAATCATTCCTTTCCAAACCATGTTCGTGTGTGGTTTGTTTACTATGTTGTGTGCTTCTTTCCGGCGTTGCTTCTTCAGGTTGGTTCTGATAACATTGCGTTTGTGAGGACCCGTTCGACTATGTCCGTTTGTGTTCTTCATGGACTCGTTCTTCTTCCTTGCGAGATCTCAGGCAAGATGACCATACCCTCGAAATCACTTCTATCTTTGCTTGCTAGTTGCTCGCTCTTTTGCTATGCCTATGTTGCGGTACCTACCACTTGCTTATCATGCCTCCCATATTGTTAAACCAAGCCTCTAACCCACCTTGTCCTAGCAAACCGTTGTTTGGCTATGTTACCGCTTTGCTCAGCCCCTCTTATAGCGTTGTTAGTTATAGGTGAAGATTGAAGCCTGTTCCATGTTTGGAACATGGATATTCTTGTTGGGATATCACAATACCTCTTATTTAATTAATGCATCTATATACTTGGTAAAGGGTGGAAGGCTCGGCCTTATTCCTGGTGTTTTGTTCCACTCTTGCCGCCCTAGTTTCAGTCATATCGGTGTTATGTTCCCGGATTTTGCGTTCCTTACACGGTTGGGTTATAATGGGAACCCCTTGACAGTTCGCCTTGAATAAAACTCCTCCAGCAATGCCCAACCTTGGTTTTACCATTTGCACTAACAACCTACCACCTTCACTTGGGTTCTGCAGAGTCAAGGGTCATCTTTATTTTTACCCCCCCGGGCCAGTGCTTCTCTAAGTGTTGGTCCGAACCGAGCTGCCCGCGGGGCCACCTCGGGGAAACTTGAGGGTTGGTTTTACTCGTAGCTAGTCTCATCTGAGTGTGCCCTGAGAATGAGATATGTGCAGCTCCTATCGGGATTTGTTGGCTCATTCGGGCGGTGTTGCTGGACTTGTTTTACCATTGTCGTGGATGTCTTGTAACCGGGATTCCGAGCCTGATCGGGTCTTCCCGCTAGAAGGAATATACTTCGTTGACCGTGAGATCTTGTGATGGGCTAAGTTGGGACACCCCTGCAGGGATTGAACTTTCGAAAGCCGTGCCCACGGTTATGGGAAAATGGGAATTTGTTAATGTCCGGTTGTAGAAAACCTGAAGTTGACCTTAATTAAAATACATCAACCGCGTGTGTAACCATGATGGTCTCTTCTCGGCGGAGTCCGGGAAGTGAACACGGTGTTGGAGTAATGCTTGACGTAGGTTGTTCTAGGATCACTTCTTGATCATAGTTGTTCGACCGTGCTTTTGCCTTCTCTTCTCGCTCTCATTTGCGTATGTTAGCCACCATATATGCTAGTCGCTTGCTGAAGCTCCGGAAGGTAATATTCAAGGATAGCCAAGAGCCTAAGCTTGGGGATGCCCCGGAAGGCATCCCCTCTTTCGTCTTCGTTCATCGGTAACTTTACTTGGAGCTATATTTTTATTCACCACATGATATGTGTTTTGCTTGGAGCATCAATTTATTTTATTATGATTTGCTTGATGTTATTTAGAACAATATTTTGCATCTTTTATTTCAATAAAAATGGCATTGATATCCTTTACTATGCCTATTTTACAAGTCTTCATGTTGCTGTTTGAAAACAGAAAGTTTACCGCTGTTGCAATAATTCCCTAGAAAAGTCAGAATGTGATAAAATATTGAAACCTTTTGCATATTAAGCTCTGATAAATTTACTACAGTGGGAATTTTTGTCATAATTTTGGGAGTTAGGGAAGTATGGATCTAGCTACATTCTTTACAGACTGTCCTGTTTAGGCAGATTGCTGTTATGCTTGCATTGTTTGCATATGTTTGTTTCTTTAATAATTCTATTTGAGGATAGGACTATTAAATACGCAGAGGCATTTAGTGTGCAATGTTGAATAATAATTTTTGTGATGTTCTACAGTAGAGGATGATAAGGTTTTTTAGTTGATTTATACTAACTTATCTCACGAGTCCTTGTTGAGTTTTGTGTGGATGAAGCTTCTGAGATTTAGGGAGACCGTGATATGAGAGGAATTAAGGAGACACAAAAGCTCAAGCTTGGGGGTGCCCAAGGCATCCCAAGATAATATTTCAAGAAGTCTCAAGCATCTAAGCTTGGGGATGCCCCAGTTGGCATCCCACCGTTCTTCTTCAACAACTATCGGTTAGTTTCGGTTGATCCTAAGTTTTTTGCTTCTTCACATGATGTTTGCCATTCTTAGAATGTCATTTTATTTTGCTTTGCTTGCTGTTTGAATAAAATACAAAGATGTGAAATTCTTAAATGTTAGAGAGTCTTCACATAGTTGCATAATTATTCGACTACTCATTGATCTTCACTTATATCTTTCGGAGTAGTTTGTTGTTTGCTCTAGTACTTCACTTATATATTTTAGAGCATGGTGGTAGTTTTATTTTGAAGAAATAGATGAACTCTCATGCTTCACTTATATTATTTTGAGAGTCTTAATAAGCATGGTAATGTGCTTAATCCTAATATGCTAGGTATTCAAGATTAATAAAACTTTCTTATGAGTGCATTGAATACTAAGAGAAGTTTGATACTTGATGATTGTTTTGAGATATGAAGATGGTGATATTAGAGTCATGCTAGTTGAGTAGTTGTGAATTTGAGAAATACTTGTGTTGAACTTTGTGATTCCCGTAGCATGCACGTATGGTGAACCGTTATGTGATGAAGTCGGAGCATGATTTATTTATTGACTGCCTTCCTTATGAGTGGCGGTCGGGGATGAGCGATGGTCTTTTCCTACCAATCTATCCCCCTAGGAGCATGCGTGTAATACTTTGCTTTGATAGCTTGTAGATTTTTGCAATAAGTATATGAGTTCTTTATGACTAATGTTGAGTCCATGGATTATACGCACTCTCATCCTTCCACCTTTGCTAGCCTCTCTAATACCGCGCACCTTTTCGCGGGTATCATACACCTACCATATACCTTCCTCAAAACAGCCACCATACCTACCTATTATGGCATTTCCATAGCCATTCCGAGATATATTGCCATGCAACTTTCCACCATTCCGTTATTATGACACGCTTCATCATTGTCATATTGCTTTGGATGATCGTGTAGTTGACATCGTATTTGTGGCAAGGCCACCGTTCATAATTCTTTCATACATGTCACTCATGCATCATTGCACATCCCGGTACACCGCCGGAGGCATTCATATAGAGTCATATCTTGTTCTAAGTATCGAGTTGTAATTCTTGAGTTGTAAGTAAATAAAAGTGTGATGATCATCATTATTAGAGCATTGTCCCAGTGAGGAAAGGATGATGGAGACTATGATTCCCCCATAAGTCGGGATGAGACTCCCGACGAAAATAAATGAATAAAAGAGGTCAAAGAAGCCCAAATAAAAAAAGATAAAGGAGGCCATTAAAAAAGAGAAGGCCCAAAATAATGAGAGAAAAAGAGAGAAGGGACAGTGTTACTATCCTTTTACCAAACTTGTGCTTCAAAGTAGCACCATGATCTTCATAGTAGAGAGTCTCTCATGTTATCTCTTTCATATACTAGTGGGAATCTTTCATTATAGAACTTGGCTTGTATATTCCAATGATGGGCTTCCTCAAATGCCCTAGGTCTTCGTGAGCAAGCAAGTTGGATGCACACCCACTTAGCTTCTTTTTGAGCTTTCATACACTTATAGCTCTAGTGCATCCATTGCATGGCAATCCCTACTCACTCACATTGATATCTATTGATGGGCATCTCCATAGCCCGTTGATACGCCTAGTTGATCTGAGACTATCTTCTCCTTTTTGTCTTCTCCACAACCACCATTCTATTCCACCTATAGTGCTATGTCCATGGCTCACGCTCATATATTGCGTGAAGATTGAAAAAGTTTGAGAATGTCAAAAGTATGAAACAATTGCTTGGCTTGTCATCGGGGTTGTGCATGATTTAAATATTTTGTGTGGTGAAGATGGAGCATAGCCAGACTATATGATTTTAGGGATGAACTTTCTTTGGCCATGTTATTTTGAGAAGACATAATTGCTTAGTTAGTATGCTTGACGTATTATCATTTTTATGTCAATATGAACTTTTGTCTTGAATCTTTCGGATCTGAATATTCATACCACAATTAAGAAGAATTACATTGAAATTATGCCAAGTAGCACTCCGCATCAAAAATTCTGTTTTTATCACTTACCTACTCGAGGACGAGCATGAATTAAGCTTGGGGATGCTTGATACGTCTCCAACGTATCTATAATTTTTGATTGCTCCATGCTATGTTATCTACTGTTTTGGGCAATATTGGGCTTTATTGTCCACTTTTATATTATTTTTGGGACTAACCTATTAACCGGAGGCCGAGCCCAGAATTGCTGTTTTTTTGCCTATTTCAATGTTTCGAAGAAAAGGAATATCAAATGGAGTCGAAACGGAACGAAATCAACTGGAGAAGTTATTTTTGGAAGGAAAGCTACCGGATGGACTTGGACCCCATGTCAGGAGCCAAGGGAGGTGCTCACAAGGGTGGGGGCGCCCCCCTAGGGCGCGTCCCCTGCCTTGTGGGGCCCCCGAAGCTCCACCGGCGTACTTCCTGCACCCATATGTACTCACGTACCCTAAAACTTCCAGAACAGATAATAGATCGGGAGTTCTGCCGCCAGAAGCCTTCGTAGCCACCAAAAACCAATCTAGACCTGTTCCGGCACCCTGCCGGAGGGGGGGGGGATCCTTCTCCGGTGGCCATCTTCATCATCCCGGTGCTCTCCATGACGAGGAGGGAGTAGTTCTCCCTCGGGGCTGAGGGTACGTACCAGTAGCTATGTGTTTGATCTCTCTCTCTCTCTCTCTCTCGTGTTCTTGAGGTGGTACGATCTTGATGTATCGTGAGCTTTGCTATTATAGTTGGATCCTATGATGTTTTCTTCCCCCTCTACTCTCTTGTAATGGATTGAGTTTCCCCTTTGAAGTTATCTTATCGGATTGAGTCTTTAAAGATTTGAGAACACTTGATGTATGTCTTACTGTGCGTATCTGTGGTGACAATGGGATACCACGTGATTCACTTGATGTATGTTTTGGTGATCAACTTGCGGGTTCCGCCCATGAACCTATGCATAGGGGTTGGCACACGTTTTCGTTGTGATTCTCCGGTAGAAACTTTGGGGCACTCTTTGAGGTTTTATGTGTTGGTTGAATAGATGAATCTGAGATTGTGTGATGCATATCATATAATCATACCCGCGGATACTTGAGGTGACATTAGAGTATCTAGGTGACATTAGGGTTTTTGTTGATTTGTGTTTTAAGGTGTTATTCTAGTACGAACTCTAGGGCTGTTTGTGAGACTTACAGGAATAGCCCAACGGATTGATTGGAAAAAATAACTTTGAGGTGGTTTCGTACCCTACCATAATCTCTTCGTTTGTTCTCCGCTATTAGTGACTTTGGAGTGACTCTTTGTTGCATGTTGAGGGATAGTTATGTGATCCAATTATGTTATTATTGTTGAGGGAACTTGCACTAGTGAAAGTATGAACCTTAGGCCTTGTTTACTATCATTGCAATACCGTTTACGCTCTCTTTTATCATCCATTACCTTGCTGTTTTTATAATTTCAGATTACAAAAACTATATTCTACTATCCATATTGCACCTGTATCACCATCTCTTCGCCGAACTAGTGCACCTATACAATTTACCATTGTATTGGGTGTGTTGGGGACACAAGAGACTCTTTGTTATTTGGTTGCAGGGTTGCTTGAGAGAGACCATCTTCATCCTACGCCTCCTACAATTGATAAACCTTAGGTCATGCACTTGAGGGAAATTCGATACCGTCCTACAAACCTCTGCACTTGGAGGCCCAACAATGTCTACAAGAAGAAGGTTTTGTAGTAGACATCAGTGAGAGGCCATGTAGGAGTACATGGTGGGTTCATTGCAGCCGTCCTCAGGAACTGAGTTCTGTGTTTGTGATCCATCAACAGTTACTACCACGCATTGGAATGCTTAAGTGCCCCTCTCGACTTATTAATCAACCTCATCTCTGTCCAGGAGTTGCAACTAGTTTCTGGTGTTTGTAGGTTGTGTTAGTAGTCTACCAAGTGGCACCCGGTACAGGTGGGCTTGGGACAGACTAGGCACCGTGGGACGGTGTACGAAGCGTAGATCCATCCGTCGAGGTGGGCTTGGGAACCCTACACACATCGTTTGGGTCCGTGAGCGACACCCCGGCCGGATCTCCTTGCGGATGGAACCTGAATAGGCGATAAACCTTGTGGCACCCCGGCTCAGAGAAAACTGGAACGCCTCGTATTCCATCCCGGAGATCGAGGAGAAGTCTTCTGGAATACAGCATTGCTTAGCATAGAACAAACCAGCTTTCTATTATTACACGAATATGATTACAAGGTCTCCGATATTACAATGAATGACATCGGCACGGTGACACTACGCCATCCTCAGTTGCTCAATGCAACCAGCAGAACAACTCGAAGCAGCGGAATAACTCTAGCAGCGCAAAAACTACTGGCAGCGGAACAACGATGACGGTGGTGAATGGACTCCAATCCGCGGGGACTCTGGCTGGACCGCTTATCCTAGCTCGCGAACACAGGAACAACACCAAACAAGCAAGCAATCCAGGCACGACCTACAAGCTGGCATGACACGCCAGGTCAGTACATTGAATGTACTTGCAAGCTCACAATTAACCAGAAGCATTCTAGACAAACAACAACATGGCAATTACAGGTTAAGCAGGAATTTACATGAGATCCTCATAACAACATGACATGAGCACATGATATCCAAAGCAATACTCCCAAAATAATACCAGCTACCATCATGAAAATAATCATAATAGCCACTAAGAATCCAAAGACAACATGAACATGATACCGATAAAACAATATGAGCATAGCATGAACATAAGAATCTGATGATACTAGCATGCAACATGATAACACTACATGCACCAATTATTCTGCTCGGGTTATCTCGCAACCATCACACGCATCACTTACCCACCTCGGACATTACACGATCATCTCAGGATCGAATCAAGCTTGGTATAAACAATACCGTAGTAATCATTAAATGACCACAAGGAGCTTGATCTTTACCCATGATTCTCGCACAACATCACGAATATCCAACAACTCGGTATCCTCGATACCACGGTGATCATTCCGGCGATCACAACCAAAGTAACTCATGATCCTTACGGCGATCATCACCAAAGTAACTCGTGATCCTTACGGCGATCACCACCAAAGTAACTCATGATCCTTACGGCGATCACCACCAACTTATTTCATCACCGAACCGGGGTTGTCATTAATCAAGTTATTATTAATACTGTTGACTCACGGTGGGACCGACCCGAACTGGGCCCTTATCCACGGGCGCGGCTATCGATTGATTTAATATACACTCTGAAGAGGTAGCACACTGTACCCACACCACGGAGCCCATGGCCTCGCACTCCCATTCGGGTGGACCAACGGCGTTCCGACAAAACCGATCTACCGCCGTGACACTTTCCCGGCCACTCCGACCCATTCCCAACTGGGCTAGTCCTGGGTGGCCCTGTGTCTACCAAAGACACCCCAACCACCGTCGTGGTCAAAACTCCCTCACGAGGACCGGATCCATAAAACTAAAAACAACGGGCACACAAGGTTATGTCCGCCTACCTGATCAGGGTAAGCACGCCCATAACCTTCCCTCGTGGGAGGCATCCGCGAGATGCACGACAATAGACCCAGTTAGGACCTTACCCAAATGGTAAGTGTGGTTGCATTGGTCAGTTTCGATATGGTGGCACCATGACTCAGCCAACAGTTGTTCAGGTTCAAATTAATCCAGTTAAACTTGAATGCAAAATGCCGAGCCATGATAAAATAACATGATGCAGTGACAATGCATGAACATAATATCAACATAAGCACGGGATGCAACATAACTGTCCATCATATCAACTATGAAATAATCTCCAACTGAACATGGCATAATGATGAGCATAAATATTACAAGTGCAACACTACTCATAGTATAACATAACATGACCATTATCATCAACCATAAATAACATGCAAGAACTCATCAATAATATTACCGAGTAACACTTAACCAACTAACAGGAAAGGAACAACGCATATTAACAGTACTCGATAACCGACGTTAATCATGCATCGAAGAACATGACCAACCCAACATGTACTACTATCAAGCATGGTAATATGGAAGTAATACTAGCAACTAGCAGGGCATGATAACTAGGTGCATAACAACATAGCAAACAAGTAAGCACAATCCCAGAAGCATTTCTGAAACAATGATAACCATATTTTAAACAAGCAATCATTTAATAAATATTCATGTTGAAAACCATGGCTACTGCATGACTATCATGCAAGTGGGTATTGTGGCTTGCCTAGGGGTGAAGAAGGCACCGGGAAGAAGTGCCGTGAAGCCGCAGAAAGATTTGCCAGAAAGAGCTCTCTCTCGCAGGGGTCGTTTACGTGCAAGGGCAAAAAGGGTCATTTTCACAGTGTCAAACCAAAGTGAAAATGAAACCAACAGAACGGGCTCGACGAGACGAAGAAGTGGGCTTTGGAATCACCTCATTTGGAGTTGTGGTGAAAACGTTATAGATGTTTTTCTGCCAAGGACCTATCTATAATGAAATCATCACAAACAGCCCTCAGCCGGAAAAACGGAAAGCTCCTTCTATGGAAATACGTTTTCCAGAAAGGAAAACGCATATTGCTCCGAAGAAGACCAGAGTACGCTTTCTTGCGCGGGAGACATATTCCCGGCAGTACGCCTCCACTTATCCACGTCAGCGGAGGCGCGGGGTCAACGCTGGGAAGCTGACGGGTGGGGGCCACGGGTCCCACTTCCTAGCTGGCGAGGAGAGGCCGTCGCCTTCGTCTCCTTCCCAAGCCCGCCGAGGACCACCGGCGATTCCGGCCACCCAAGGCGGCGCCCGACCCACCGTTGGACTCAGGGGGCCTAGGAGATCCTGTCCAGCTACGATGCAGTCGCGGGGGAGAGCTCGGCGGAGCGGGACAGCAGCCGCGGCGGATGGCGGCCTCGGGCAGAGGTGGAACTCGGGGATACAGCGCTTCGGCGACGAGGCGAAGGGTTGGGGAGGCTCGCCGGGGTCTGGTGGTTTGCATGGAGGTGGAGAAAGAGGGAGAGGAGGCCGGGGCTGCTTGAATTTGAGCCGAGCACCGCGGCGGCTACAACATCCATGGAGGGGCAGGGGAGCAGGTCGAGCTCATTTGAGAGACTGGGCGGGGCCAGTGGAGGTGCAGGAGACGAGTGGTGAGCTCGGACGAGACCGGGGTGGGTTCAAATAGTCGCGGGGCGAGGAGGCCGAGCTGTCGTCGCCGCGGACACGTGGCCGGCGCCACAGACGCATGTGCGCACGCATGAGCTCGAGGAAGGCGACGGGGAAGTGATTCAGAGATCACGGAGGAGTAGACGACACCGGAGAGCAGAGGAAGAAGCCGAGCACCATTAAAACATGTCGGGGCAAGAAGAACGAGCTCGGGTGCCGCCGCTCGCACTCGCCCAAGGCTCTGGCGATGGAAGCGATCACGGGAGGGCACTGGATCACGATGAGGGAGAAGAGGACACGCTACAGAGGTGCACAGGGACGAGCAGAGCTCGAGGACAAGAGGGGAAACGGCCACGGCACCATTAAAGCTCGGTCGGCCATAGTGCGCCCGTGGGCGCACGGCGATGAGCACTGACGGAGGGGCTGACGGAGGGGGAGAAGGCTCCAGGAGAATGGCGACGACGCGGGCTAGCTGTGGGACATGCTCATGAGCTTGAATACGCCGAGAGGAGGAAGGGGTCCAGCACAAACATCCACTTGACGCGCGCACTGCACACAGAGCGCGTGCAGAGACACGCCATTGTCGTGGTCACCATGTGCAATGGCATGTAGTGGTAGAAATGGGTTGTAAATTGTTGTCTAGGGGTAAGTCTCTCCTGGTTAAGTGGTAACTAAGGTGGTAGATCGATGAAAACTGCCCTGGTTAAAAGGTAAATGAGGTCTGAAGTTTACTGCAGTAAACTTGATCGTGTACTGCTGATCCACAGGAGAGGGATTGGGTCAAATGGAGTTGTCTGGTAGGTTCAGGGTAAGAAGGACTTACATCCTGGTAATTTTGAGAAGAATTGGACCACTAATTAATATAGTTGCTTTACAACTAAGCAATCTGGTCCAGAATGAAGATCATGATGATGCTCTCAAATGGAGAAGCCACTTGAGCTGGACTTTGGAAAGGCAGGCTTATTTGGCCATATGAAGATGCTGCAAAAGGTTTCATACCAATTGGATAAACCAAAATGGTACTTCCTTCACAAACATTTCCACTGACCAGAAACTTGCAAAAATTCTATAGGACAAATGGCTTGATGAGACATGCCCAAAATGGGTGGAGGTAAGTTATATGGATAATAGAAGGCCTAGAAAAATTGGCAGCCATAATGGAGCAAGATAAAATATACTTGCTTCACAAACTGAAATTTTGGACAGAATCAAAGAATTGATGGTGATCTCCATGGAGGCATGAGATGAGCTCTAATTTGATGGAGAGTTATGGTTTGGTTATATTAAGGGCCATGCAAAATTGCAACTCATTTGGATATGCCTAGCTTGTACTTCCTTCACAACCAGTTCCCTCATACAGGAACTTTGGAAAATCATAATTAAATAATTACTAGGCAAATGAGGTTGTACTTTGCCATGTGGCAACGATATGGATAGGAAAAGGTGTCCAAGGAGTTTGAGGTCAATTGTGAAAAGATAAATGGCACTTGCTTCACATTCTGCCATTTTAGGCAGAATAGGAAATGAATTATTTGAGCATGACGGGGAACATGACAAATGAAATATTTTGCCATATTTGATGAAGATAGGACCCAAACAATTTATGAGAATTATTTGGGAATTTTAGGAGTGATGGAAATAAAGGTTGCTTCACAGCCTAGGGCAAATTGGGTTATTCCTTTAATAGAAAAGGAATATTCCCAATAAAAAGAATATTGGGATTTGGGCTAGGATGAAAATGACAGGGTCTAGGGAAGGATTTGGGAATGACAAGCCACTCTAGAAACAAAGAAGAAGGCATCTTCTTCAGCTTCCAGACCACAAACCCACGGAAAAAGAAAACTCAAGCAAAAACCTCAAAAAAACAAAAGAAAAAGAAAGGGCCAAAAATCAGGCTATCACAAACCTTACCCCCTTAAAGAAATCTCATACTCGAGATTTGGTTGCTCAGGGAACAAGTATGAAAATATTGACCTAAGGAAACCGTTTCCAACTTGGGTATCCTTTTTCTTATTTTTGTTCCCACTAAATTTTTATCTGACTGGCCCTGGGGTGGTTTGCTTTAATATATCCATCTTCTGACATATATTACCTTGCTTGTTCATGCTTATACAGACTCCATTTCTTTTTAGATCTGCTGACTTAACTGACTGTGATGGATTCTCACGACTGAAATATATGTCGGGCTCACAAATCCAAGAGTGATTTCCGCTGGGTGTGTCATCCGGCACCGACAATCTTTCATGAAGTGGTGATCAGATTTTCCTAGTGGACACCTAAGCTCTAACTCATTGCATTGGGTTTCTCCACTAAATGCAGGTCCTTCGGGTTCCAAACAGTGAGTTGGGTCATATTGCTTCTTTGTATCACCATAGGTACTGTCGGTACAGTTTTTCAACAATCGTAGCCTATCCTCATATTTCTGACAAGGTACCCCATTAAATGGAAGGTTCAACACCCCTCAAGTTCTGACTGATTCTTGCTTCTGACCAAAATGTTGCAGATCTGATTCTTGGGATTTACTGCCATATGCTGTCAATTTACAGCGTACTACCTTGTACCAATGTCTTACTGAGGAAGATTGGCTGGCTTGTGCTTGAAACTTTCATCGGACAGCTTGCTGAAGAAGACTGGGTATCGTGCTTCAGAAGTTTTACCCCTTAAAGACTTTGCTAGGGAAAGACTCATTACCTTATTCCGGAAGCTTTTGCGGTTGCTTACTGAAGAAGGCAGAGTACCTTGTACGGGAAATCATCCATATATCGTACTAAGGAAGATAGATGAATCTTGCCTTGGAAGCTTTTCAGGTATCTTGCGAGGGAAAATTGGGTTGCTTACACCAGAAGCTTCTTACCGTGATATGCTGACCGATTTCCACATATATAACCATCTTACAATTTTCGTTATTGATTTCTTATATGAAACCGGGTTTTGCAAGACTATCCTCCTTTCTGAGTACATGCCATATTCTTGCTTGCTTCCCGGTACGTCGGGTTCCAAAATCATCCTCAACGAAAAACTAAACTTGTATCCGAGCCATACCTTTGCTAATATTCTGTCAACCTTGCACAAATTTTTTATCTTCTTGCTGATTTGACCATTTCTGCTATGAGGAGTGCACATTAATGCAAACTTTATACTAACATTCCCTCTGGGATTTCTTTTGTATTCAGACGAGCTATTTCCAATTTCACTGCAGTCCGCTGACAATTCCATTCTGTTTAGCTAAGTTTCCAAATATATGCATTTCTCGCTGACTCTTCGGATCCGGTGTCGGCTGACGAGCAACTTTAATAGGGGAAAATTTGTAACACCGAAGGCCCAAAGATAGAAACAAAAGAAATGACTAAAACAAAAGCACACAAACATATTCTATAATAATCAAACAATCATCACATATTACTGCTACTCACACCATAATATGCATGCACACCTAAGCACACAAATCTCGCAGAAACTCTGGTATTACGGTCTAATATGCTGTGGCGGTGTGCACAAAAAATTATATCCATGTGTGGAAGGAGTTGGCGTAACCGAAGCTACACCAAGCACTGGCTGAACAGTGGCTGGATCTGGATGGATACACAGGTGAGAACGGACTTGACGATCAAGTAGTGAGACATAAAAGTCACGACCACCTCTTTATCAAGCGTACGAAGGGAATCGTACCCATCCAAAGAATGACATGGCAAGATAACAGTGGAAGACTTGGTTTATTGGTATTGCCCTTTTTTTTGATAACCAAGATCAGTAAGGGTTGCCAAGGGAACAAGATGGGGGGCAATGGATGATGATGTGGTTGCATCACATCGAGGAGCAGGCATGCTAAGAAAGATGGTGCAGGCGGTGGACCGAAAACGATGCCACCTACACTCACAAGATTAACCATTAGTGACAAAATAACAATCTATATGCATGCTATGCATCAAACAAATGCAACAATCAAGTGCAACAAACCAACTCGGGTCTATACTACCGCTTTCTAACATTAGCGCGGGCTAGGGCATTCTACAGCCAGACCTGCTCTGATACCAAGCGCTGTGGCACCCCGGCTTAGAGAAAACAGGAACGTCCTGTATTCCAGCCCGGAGATCGAGGAGAAGTCTTCTGGAATACGTCACTGCTTAGCATAGAACAAACCAGATTTCTATTACTACACGAATATGATTACAAGGTCTCCAATATTACAATGAATGACATCGGCACGGTGACACTACGCCATCCTCAGTTGCTCAATGCAACCAGCAGAACAACTCGAAGCAGCGGAATAACTCTAGCAGCGGAAAAACTACTGGCAGCGGAACAACGACGACGGTGGTGAATGGACTCCAATCCGCAGGGACTCTGGCTGGAACGCTTATCCTAGCTCATGAACACAGGAACAACAACAAACAAGCAAGCAATCCAGGCATGACCTGCAAGCTAGCATGACACGCCAGGTCAGTACATTGAATGTACTTGCAAGCTCACAATTAACCAGAAGTATTCAAGACAAACAACAACATGGCAATTACAGGTTAAGCAGGAATTTACATGAGATCCTCATAACAACATGACATGAGCACATGATATCCAAAGCAATACTCCCAAAATAATACCAACTACCATCATGAAAATAATCATAATAGCTACTAAGAATCCAAAGGCAACATGAACATGATACCGATAAAACAATATGAGCATAGCATGAACATAAGAATCTGATGATACTAGCATGCAACATGATAACACTACATGCACCAATTATTCTGCTCGGGTTATCTCGCAACCATCACACACATCACTTACCCACCTCGGACATTACACGATCATCTCAGGATCAAATCAAGCTTGGTATAAACAATACCATAGTAATCATTAAATGACCACAAGGACATTGATCTTTACCAATGATTCTCGCACAACATCACGAATATCCAACAACTTGGTATCCTCGATACGACGGTGATCATTCCGGCGATCACAACCAAAGTAACTCATGATCCTTATGGCGATCATCACCAAAGTAACTCATGAACCTTACGGCGATCACTACCAAAGTAACTCGTGATCCTTACAGCAATCACCACCAACTTATTTCATCACCGAACCGGGGTTGTCATTAATCAAGTTATTATTAATACTATTGACTCACGGTGGGACCGACACGAACTGGGCCCTTATCCGCGGGCGCGGCTATCGATAGATTTAATATACACTCGGCAGAGGTAGCACACTGTACCCACACCACGGAACCCATGGCCTCGCACTCCCATTCGGGTGGACCAACAGCGTTCCAACAAAACCGATCTGCTGCCGTGACACTCTCCCGGCCACTCCGACCAACTCCCAACTGGCCTAGTCCTGGGTGGCCCCGTGTCTACCAAAAACACCCCGACCACCATCGTGGTCAAAACTCCCTCACGGGGACCGGATCCATAAAACTCAAAACAACAGGCACACAAGGTTATGTCCGCCTACCTGCTCAGGGTAAGCACGTCCATAACCTTCCCTCGTGGGAGGCACCGGCGGTATGCACGACAATAGACCCAGTTAAGACCTTACCCAAACGGTAAGTGTGGTTGCACTGGTCAGTTTCGATATGTGGTACCATGACTCAACCAATAGTTGTTCAGGTTCAAATTAATCCAGTTAAACTTGAATGCAAAATGTTGAGCCATGATAAAATAACATGATGCAATGACAATGCATGAGCATAATATCAACATAAGCATGGGATGCAACATAACTGTCCATCATATCAACTATGAAATAATCTCCAACTGAACATGGCATAATGACAAGCTTAAATATTACAAGTGCAACACTACTCATAGTATAACATAACATGACCATTATCATCAACCATAAATAACATGTAAGAACTCATCAATAATATTACCGAGTAACACTTAACCAACTAACAGCAAAGGAATAACGCATATTAACAGTACTCGATAATCGACATTAATCATGCACCGAAGAACATGACCAACCCATCATGTACTACTATCAAGCATGGTAATATGAAAGTAATACTAGCAACCAGCAGGGCATGATAACCAGGTGCATAACAACATAGCAAACAAGTAAGCACAATCCCATAAGAATTTCTGAAACAATGATAACCATATTTTAAACAAGCAATCATTTAATAAATATTCATGTTGAAAACCATGGCTACTACATGACTATCATGCAAGTGGGTATTGTGGCTTGCCTGGGGGTGAAGAAGGCACCGTGAAGAAGTGCGGTGAAGCCGCGGAAAGATTTGCCGGAAATAGTTCTCTCTCGGAGGGGCTGTTTACGTGCAAGGGCACAAAGGGTCATTTTCACACTGTCCAACCAAAGTTAAAGTTGAAACCAACAGAACGGGCTCGACGAAACAAAGACGTGAGATTTGGATTCACCTCATTTGGAGTTGTGGTTAAAAAGTTATAGATGTTTTTTCTGCCAGGGACCTATCTGTAATGAAATCATCACAAACAAGCCCTCAGCCGGAAAAACGGAAAGCGCCTTTTCTAGAAATACGTTTTCCAGAAAGGAAAACACATTTTGCTCCGAAGAAGACCACAATACGCTCTCTTGCGCAGGAGATGTATTTCCGGGAATACGCCTCCACTTATCCACGTCAACGGAGGCGCGGGGTCAACGCTGGGACGCTGGCGGGTGGGGGGCGCGGGACCCACTGCCCAGCTGGCAAGGAGAGGCCGTCGCCTTTGTCTCCTTCCCAAACCCGCCCACGGAGCAGAGGACTGGGCACGGCACCGACGAGGACTGTCGGTGATTCCGGCCACCCAAGGCGGCGCCCGACCCACCGTTGGACTTAGGGGGCCTAGGAGATCCCGTCCCGCTACGATGCCGCCGCGGGGGAGAGCTCGGCGGAGCGGCACACCAGCCGCGGCGGACGGTGGCCTCGGGCAGAGGTGGAACTCGGGGATACAGTGCTCCGGCGACGAGGCGAAGGGTTGGGGAGGCTCGCCCGGGTTCTGGTGGTTTTCCTGGAGGTGGAGAAAGAGGGAGAGGAGGCCGGGGCTGCTCGAATTTGAGCCAAGCACCGCGGCGGCTACGACGGCAATGGAGGGGCAGGGGAGCAGGTTGATCTCATTTGAGAGGTTGGGCGGGGCTAGTGGAGGTGCAAGAGACGAGTGGTGAGCTCGGACGAGACCGGGGTGGGTTCAAATAGCCGCGGGGCGAGGAGGCCGAGCTGTCGTCGCCGCGGACGCATGGCCGGCGTCGCGGACACGTGTGCACGCGCATGAGCTCGGGGAAGGTGACGGGGAAGTGATTCAGATCTCACCGAGGAGTAGACGACGTCGGAGAGCAGAGGAAGAAGCCGAGCACCATTGAAACAAGCCGGGGCGAGGAGAACGAGCTCGGGTGCCGCCGCTCGCACTCGGCCAAGGCTCTGGCGACGGAAGCGATCATGGGAGGGCACTGGATCATGACGAGGGAGAAGAGGACGCGCTACAGAGGTGCACAGGGACGAGCAGAGCTCGGGGACAAGAGGGGAAACGGCCATGGCGCCATTAAAGCTCGGTCGGCCACAGTGCGCCCGTGGGCGTGCAGCAACGAGCGCTGATGGAGGGGCTGACGGAGGGGGAGAAGGCTCCAGGAGAACGGCGACGATGTGGGCAAGCTGTGGGACATGCTCACGAGCTTGAAGACGCCGGGAGGAGGAAGGGGTCGAGCACAAACAACCACTGGACGCGCGCACTACACACAGAGCGCGTGCATAGACACGCCATTGTCGTGGTCACCATGTGCAATGGCATGTAGTGGTAGAAATGGGTTGTAAATTGTTGTCTACGGGTAAATCTCTCCTGGTTAAGTGGTAACTAAGGTGGTAGATTGATGAAAACTGCCCTGGTTAAAAGGTAAATGAGGTCTGAAGTTTACTGCAGTAAACTTGATCGTGTACTGCTGATCCACAGGAGAGGGATTGGGTCAAATGGAGTTGTCTAGTAGGTTTAGGGTAAGAATTACTTACATCCTGGTAATTTTGAGAATAATTGGGCCACTAATTAATATAGTTTCTTTACAACTAAGTAATCTGGTCCAGAATGAAGATCATGATGATGCTGTCAAATGGAGAAGCCACTTGAGCTGAACTTTGGCAAGGCAGGCTTATTTGGCCATATCAAGATGCTGCAAAAGGTTTCATACCAATTGGATAAACCAAAATGGTACTTCCTTCACAAACATTTCCACTGACCAGAAACTTGCAAAAATTGTAGAGGACAAATGGCTTGATGAGACATGCCCAAAATGGGTGGAGGTAAGTTATATGGATAATAGAAGGCCTATAAAAATTGTCAGCCATAATGGAGCAAGATAAAATATACTTGCTTCACAAACTGAAATTTTGGACAGAATCAAAGAATTGATGGTGAGCTCACATGGAGGCATGACATGAGCTCTACTTTGGTGGAGAGTGACGATTTGGTTATATGAAGGGCCATGCCAAATTGCAACTCATTTGGATATGCCTAGTTTGTACTTCCTTCACAACCACTTCCCTCAGACAGGAACTTTGGAAAATCATAATTAAATAATTACTAGGCAAATAAGGTTGCACTTTGGCATGTGGCAATGATATGGACAAGAAAAGGTGTCCAAGGAGTTTGAGGTCAATTGGGAAAAGATAAATGGCACTTGCTTCACATTCGGCCATTTTGGGTAGAATAGGAAATGAATTATTTGAGCATGATGGGGAACATGTCAATTGAAATATTTTGCCATATTTGATGAAGATAGGACCCAAACAATTTATGAGAATTACTTGGGAATTTTAGGAGTGATGGAAATAAAGGTTGCTTCACAGCCTAGGGCAAATTGGGTTATTCCTTTAATAGAAAAGGAATATTCCCAATAAAAAGAATATTGGGATTTGGGCTAGGATGAAAATGACAGGGTCTAGGGAAGGATTTCGGAATGACAAGCCACTCTGGAAACAAAGAAGAAGGCATCTTCTTTAGTTTCCAGACCACAAAGCCACGGAAAAAGAAAACTCAAGCAAAAACCTCAGAAAAACAAAAGAAAAAGAAAGGGCCAAAAATCAGGTTGTCAAAAACCTGGACTAGAGACTTGCGTGGTTAGTTAGGTCATGGCCGACTCCCTCGCCAGGCTTCCACTTGAAGGTTGCCGAGATACACGACGTGTACATGGTGGTAAGTGGTGAGAGCGTGTGTGAAGAAGTACACCCCTCCAGGGTTAACATCATCTATTTGAATAGCCGCGTCCGCGGTAAAGGACTTTTGGGTTTCGTGTACAGTTCATAGACAAGTGAAAGTGGATACTCTAAAACTCGCAAGATAAGCGTGAGTGCTATGGATGGCGTTCTCGTAGGAAGACGGGAGTGGATCCATAGTGCTGTAATTATTTGCTGAATATGTGGACTCGTGTGCGCTACCCCAAAAGAGTTACTTGCAGTCGTAGTTCAGGATAGCCATCGAGTCAAAGCTGCCTTGCTGCAGTTAAACTCCACCACCCCCTTGTTGATACCGATGCATATGTAGTTAGTTTTGATGTAAGTCTTGTTGGGTACATTTGTACTCATGTTTCCTTAATTTATGTTTTGCAGAGAGACTTTGGTCTCACTAGTAGTTTCGCGTGGACTTTGATGTTTAGCTTGTTACCTCAGCTATGATCTTGTGCCCTCGGCAGGGTCTTGTAGATAGTCAGGCTTCCCAGCCTTTTTCATTTGTAGTTGTCTGTACTCAGACAAGTTAAGCTTCCGCATGTGCTTGTTGCTTGTATGACTTGAATGCTGGGTCATCAGACCCTTGTTTGTAATATCTGGCTCTTCGGAGCCTAATGAATAAATACTTTGAGTTGTAGAGTTGTGTTGTGATGCCATGTTGTATTTACACATATCGGGCATATTGTGTGTATGATTGAAATGATTGGTATGTGTGGGATCCGACAACCTAGTTGTTTATCCTTGGTAGCCTCTCTTATGGGGAAATGTAGTCTGGTGCTTCCACTAAGCCATGGTAGTCTGCTACAGCCAGGTTTACCGGAGTCCTGCTAGTCCAGTTAATACTGCTCCGGAACACTTAGACTGGCAGCATGTGATCCACTTCGTTCCTGTGTCTGTCCCTTCGGGGAAATGTCACATGGTGTCTTTCGGAGTCCTGTTGTCCTGGTACAGCCCGGATTCCCGGAGTCCTGCTAGCCCAGTTGCTACAGCCCGAATTCACTCACTGATGACCGACACGTTCGTTGCTAGGTCATGAATGCTTGTCCGTGTAAGTTAGTACCACTTTGGGTTCACGGCTAGTCATGTCGGCCCGGGTTCTCTATCATATGGATGCTAGCGACACTATCATATACGTGAACCAAAAGGCGCAAACGGTCCTGGGCCAGTTAAGGTGGCACCCGTGGGAATACCGTGCGTGAGGCCGCAAAGTGATATGATGTGTTACATGCTAGATCGATGTGACTTAGGATCGGGGTCCTGACAGCTTTGGTATCAGAGCTTGACTGCCTGTAGGATTACCAAGCCAAATCGGTCGAAGTTGAGTGTAGAAATTCTTTAGTTATGTAAGGGAATTGATTGTGGAAGGGAACGTAAGGCTCGTTTTACTCCTTTACCTTGTGCCCTTCTGATCTGAGTCACCCTCATGTTTTCGACGGGGTTAAGAAACTAGGCCTTCTCATCTATCTATCAGGATGATGAGTTACTATGCTAGAGACTTATAGGTATAATGGTTTCAAGCCCAGTTCAGTTCCTGCTACTTCCGTGTGTTGACAGTTGATCTCGGAACCTTGCTATTATGATGTTGAGTGGTCATGCCACTATTTTACAGGATGTCTCAAGTCTTTTTTGAGCATTTACAGCCGTTATGCTGTCTGAGTCATCCCAGGTTTCCAAATAGTCTGATGCATTTGCAAATCCCTTCTTTCCGTTCCCGATGTCCCTTTGGGCCAGTTCAACCACACTAATCGGTGAGTTGAGGTACTCTATTTCCTTGACATATATGTTGGAGCTATTATTGTGACCCTAGGTGTTTAGGGAGTCACCTAGTAATCTAGCCATGTTTTGTGTTCCTAGTGTGATGATTCTGGCCACCATTCTCGAAAGCATCCTGTGATGCCATTTAGTTAGTAGGCCTTCTATTTTTGGGTTCTTAAGCCCAAGATTCACTCTACTTACTTCATGTTGATAGTATTTGCTAGTTACTTTAGGATATTAGTAACCTTGTGATAGTCTTCGAGGTCCGTGGTATATCATTTTTCCTAATACCATGAACCATCCTTGGCGGAAGTTCTTTCGAACCTAAAGATCAAAACAAGAGTGCTCTCGATGAGTTCTCCATTCTACATTGTGACCCTGCCAGTCCTACCTTTCTGCATGGGTTGTCTGGAAGATATGTTGAGCTTTGCTCGACATACTAATCTATGCATCCACAACTCAGAAAATTATATGTTCCTTGAGTTGTTCCTCTTCAGTTGTATCCCGACCATCCTCTATCAGTTGATAGCCAAGAGTATGTGTGCATTTGTGTTCGTCGATGCCTATTATTCTTGTGGTCCGTCAATCCGTTCTATTTCAGAATGACTAGGAGAAACAAACTCCGGTACCTCATCCATATCCAGGATTGGGTCAAAGTAGTTGTGCTCCGCAGATCAAAACGCCAATCCAGCTTTTGTTCTGTTCTACCCTGGAGTATTACCCCCTTTATGTCAAGATTTTCATGAGAATTGCACCACCTCTTATGAATTTTTGACGCAGTGATACTTCTTTCCATCATTACTCATTCATCGGTTCCCGTGTTATTGTAACCGGAATGCCGACAAGTGAATTGTGATGTGTGAAATCAATACTCCTAGCAACTCAGTTGCTTGGTAGTTAATGGACAATATTCTCATTCTTAGTGTGTTGGTTATTGAATCATCATCCTAAGATTGATCGTGGTACCTAGTCCATATTTCTGGTGCACACTTCGATCAATGGTTAGGATTGTGCCAATCCCTTGCTTATTCGATCATGTCGTCTTGCCCTGAAAAGCAGGATTATTCCTGAGCTTAATGACATATTGGTGGTTCGTGATTTTCCGGATATCTTCTCGGAAGTATTACCAAGTTGTTCCCTGACCGCTATGTTGAGTTTGTGATCATGTTGGTTTTTCTCTAAACTAGCCATTCTCCAAGAATCTGTGTTGGATACCCCTAAGCTAGTTGGTTAAGCTAAACAACAACTTGGAGAGTTGGAAGATAAATGCTTTCCTAACTTAGTTCATTCTATGGGATATGACGAGGACGGCGTCGCAGAGCTCGTGGGAACGACGGTGGGGCGAGCGAGTAGCTGTGGCCGCGGTGGTTCTCGTCGGCGGTCATGGTGCGTCCGGACGGTCACGGGAGAGAGAGTCAGAGATGGGATGGGGACGAGCAAGCGGTCGAGGAGGGCGAGGGGGAGTGCGTGGCGCCCTTGGGTGCCTCCAGCGGTGAGCAGGTAAGCAGGAGGTGGCCTCGCGCGTGCGCGCGTGCGTCAGGCACACGCTTGTCCCCCTGGCAGAGGAGGAAGGCGACAAGGGAGGAGGCGGTGGTGGGCTGGGCTGCCTGGTGGGCTGGCCAGCTGGGCTGCGACAAGTAAGCCAGGTAACTTTCTCTCTCTCTCTCTCTTTTATTTCTGTTTGTCTATTTTCTGCAATTGTGTTTGGCTTTATTAAAAATGGCAGAGCATTTCCAAAATTCATGCAACTGACTGTGGCCACTGTTTTGGAATATTTCCAACAGTAAACATTTCAGTCTACGATTATTTGGGCATTTAATATATTTATAGGATTTAAATGCCCAAATGCAAATACTATATGATTTAATTCAGTGACCCCCAATTGACCTAGAAAAATGTGCAATATTTTTGGCACAGGTTCAAGACCAATCCAAAGATGATGAACATTTTTGGGAAGGCATTTTGGGTTCATTGAAAATATTTTTATTTGAACCTAGTTGAATTCTTTCTGATGCTAGGGTTTGGTTAATCCCCATTTCAACTTAAATAGAATCTAAACATGATGCAACAAGATGTAAAACACCAGGCAGTACCAGAAGCTAGGGATGTGACAACTCACCCCTACTAAACAAGAATCTCGTCCCGAGATTCAAGTCATGAGGTAAGAAGACAGAGGGACACAAGCTAACACATTCTTCACGATCCAGATGTCTTTGTCGAGGATATTGATTTGATAACTCAAGTCGATCTTGACGTCTTTGCTTTCGAGATCTTCATCCAACACGAGGACAAAAGAGCGAGACATGTCTACATGGATGGATCATCCTACTGATCACAAGATCAACTCACGGAATGAGACGTAGAAACATCTCTCGAGCTGAGACACGAAACATACATCCAAAGGGATGGAGTGAAGCGGATGATGAAGGTTCACTAGGTAGACAACAATTTCACACATAAGGAGGTGGTGATCGGTTGTCAACGTAGCGAGGAGTTGATTTGCCATGATACCATAACGAGACATCTTAGAGGGGGTAACTCGTGGAATTATCCCTTAAGTGGAAAAAGAATTACTTTTGATACAGAGATCATTGGAACTCTCTATACCAGCCTAAGGCAATTCATGAGCGATCGTTTGACGGAGTTCGGGAGAGCGACACACTCGGGCTAGAATGGATGATGTGAACTACCTTGTTCAAGACAACCCAAGCAATGATTTTGCTTGCGCGTGCTCTCAAGAACTTGAGCATTTCCATATTCGTCAAGGTTCTACCAACATCCGAGTCGAGGATCCTGGCAACACATCTTACTACCTTGACGAATAGTGATGGACAATGCAGATGCATAGAAAGCCAACCCTTTCTCAGATTTCACCTTAGCAAGGCCAAGGGAATGAAATCTGGATGATTGACCGAGAGACATTTAGCACTCCGCTTCTAATGTTCTCCTTGATGTACTGGTTACCACGGTCATGCTTTAAAGCATCAACATAGCCATCAAGTAGTGGCCGGACTTTGGAATACAAAGGATCCATAAGGAACAACTTCTGGAGTAAATCCTACGAAATCCTTATGGGGAGGTGGCCAACTTCCTCAATCAAGATACTATAATAATAGGTCTTCCAGTTGGGTGTGTTGGCCACGACATCCACTTTACCGGTTACAGAGAGACCAATATTATAGTTCTTGGAGTGTGTTCCAACCATCATATCTGCCTGAGATTCAGATCTGGTTGGTGTCAGGATATTCCAGACTCATCAAGTCTAGAAAGAAAAATGAAAGTTTGCAACACAATTCGACGTTATGACATTGCGAGATTCTCGGGGAAATGAACTATGGTAGTAAGCTCCAAAACATGAGCCAGTTCTGCTACAAGCATGTGAATGCGCTGTCCTAGACAAGCATGGTCACATACAAGTCTTATAATAAAACACTACCGAGTTCAGGTTGGGAACCATCAACGAGGACAACGGAATCTTGTGCATGACCTAGGATAGCACGATAACTCCTTTTCCTTGAACAAGTCAATCAGTGGCTTGGTGTGCTAGGGGGATACATATGGAATGAAGATGATCAGTCTATCAGACCATAGAATACTTCGCACATGCATGACTGACTTGGGATGATTCCAAAGGAAGCAAAATAAACTTTCTTGAATTCACGGCGGCAACTTACATCAAATGCACGTGAATCAAAGGAAGTCACTTCTTTCATCCAAACATATGCTTCATGAACGGGACATGAGGGCAATGCTTATAAAGTTTCCAACACTAGTATAATGTTCAACATGAACCATGGGGGAGACAAAATGCTGCTGATGGACTCAACAACAACTCATTGGAATTTCCATATCACTGGACTTCCACCATCATGTGAACACGGTGATAGCATTGGTCAGACCAAAAGATGTAATGGTGTATGCTCGAGGGATCAACCATGAGTAAGACAACATTACGAACATCGTTGGTTCTGACTTGACTTGACAATAGCCCATACTCAAGTCAAAGTTTTGACAAGGCAATAGATCCAACAACCGATCACGAGGAACAATCGATGAAGATATCATCTTTCTTCAACTAACACACAAAGACAAGGATATCCCTTTGGAATGAACTAAGTCGGGCTAGCTTTTATCTTCCAACTCTCCAAGTTGTTGTTTAGCTTAACCAACTAGCTCAGGGGTATCCAACACGGATTCTTGGAGAAAGAGTGGTTTATTGGTAAACCAACTTGATCACGAACTCAACATATTAGTCAGGGAATGACCTAGTGATACTTCCGTGAAGATATCCGGAAAATCATGAACCACCGATATGTCACTAAGCTCGAGAACAATCTTGCTTTTCAGGGCAAGACGATATGATCAAAAAGCAAGGAATTGACACAATCATAACTCATTGATCGAAGAGTGCACCTGAAATAAGGACCAGGTAGCACGATCAATCTTAGGATGATGATTCAACAACCAGCATGCTAAGAATGAGAGTATTGTCCATTTACTACCAAGCAATGAGTTGCTCGGAGTATTGATTTCACACATCACAATTCACTTGTCGGCATTCCGGTTACAACAACACGGAACCTAGGAATGAATAATGATGGCGAGAAGTATCACTACGGCAAGAATCCATAAGAGATTGTGCAATTCCTATAATATTCTTGACATAAGGGGGTAATACTACAGGATGGAACAAACTAGAAGCTGGACTATCATTCTTAATCTACGGAACACAATTACTTTGACCCAATCCTGGATATGGATGAGGTACTGGAGTTTGTTTCTCCTAGTCATTCCGGAATAGAATGGCTTGATGGACCAGAAGAATAATAGGCATCGATAACACGAATGCACAACTAGTCCTGACTATCAATTGATAGCCGAGGGCAAGAAAACAACTAAAGAGGGACAACTCAAAAGAACATCTGATTTTTTGAGTTGTGGATGCATAGATTAGTACGTCGAGCAAAGCTCAACATTTCTTTCGGATAACCCATGCAGAAAGGTAGAACTGGCAGATTCACAATGTAGAATGAAGAACTCATCAAGAGAACTCTTATTGTGATCTTTTGGTTCAAAAGAACTTCTGCCATAAGTAGTTCATGGTACTTGGAAGAAGGAAATACCACGGATGTTGAAGACTATCACAAAGATTACTAATATCCTAAAGGTACAAGCAACACTATCAACACGAGGTAAGTACAATGGATCTTGGGTCAAGAACCCAGGAGTAGAATACCTACTACTAAATGGCATCACGGGATGCTTTCGAGAATGGTGGCCAGAATCATCACACCGGGAACACAAAACATGGCTAGATTACTAGGTGACTCCCTAAAACACCTAGGGTCATAATAATAGCCCCAACGTATATACCGAGGCAATAGAGTACCTCAAAGCACCGGTTAGTGTGCTTATTCTGACCAAAAAGGACATCGGGAACAGAAAGAAATGATTTGCAAATGCATCAGACTATTTAGTAACCTGGGATGACTCGGACAGCATAATGGCTGTAAATGCTCAAAAAGATTTGAGACATCCTGAAAAATGGTGGCATGACCACTCAACATCAGAATATCAAGGTTCTGAGATCAACTGACAACACACAGAAATAGCAGGAACTGAACTGAGAATTGAATCCATCAATCCTATAAGTCTATGGATTAGTACACGTCATCCTGATAGATAGATGAGAACGCCTAGTTCTTAATCCCCGTAGAAGAGAAGAGGTTGACTCCGATCAGAAGGCATAGGGTAAAGGAGTAAAAAGAGCCTTACGTTCCCTTCCACAATCAATTCCCTTATATAGCTAAAGCATTTCTAGACTCAACTTCGACCAGTATGGCTTGGTAATCCTATAGGCAGTCAGGCTCTGATACCAAAACTGTCAGGACCCCGATTCTAAGTCACACCGATCTAGCCTTTAACACCTCATATCACTTTGCGGCCTCACGCACGGTATCCCTACGGGTGTCGCCTTACCATGGCCTGGGACCGTTTGCGCCTTTTGGCTCACGTATACGATAGTGTCACTAGCATCCATATGACAGAGAACCCGGGCCGACATGGCTAGTCGTGAACCCAAAGTGGCACTAACTTACGGGGACATGCATACATCAATCAACATCGAGCATGTCGGTCAGCAGCGTGTGAATCCGGGTTGTAGCAACTGGGCTAACAGGACTCCGGGAACCCGGGCTGTAGCAGGCTAGCAGGACTTCGGATGTCACCGCGTTACATTTCCCCGAAGGGATAGACACAAGAATGAAGTGAATCACATGCCGGCCAGTCTAAGTGTTCCGGAGTAGTAGTGCTATGCTAGCAGGACTCCGGTGAGCCGGGCTGTAGTGGACAACTATGGCTCATGGAAGCACAAGACTACATTTCCCCATAAGAGAGGCTACCAAGGATGAACAACTAGGTTGTCGGATCCCACACATACCAAGCATTTCAATCATACACACAATATTCTTGATATGTGTAAATACAACATGGCATCACAACATAACTCTACGACTCAAGTATTTATTCATTAGGCTCCAAAGAGCCAGATAATACAAACATGGGTCTCATGAACCAACATTCAAAGCATACAAGTCAAATCACATGCGGAAGCTTAACATGTCTGAGTACAGACAACTACAAGTCAAAAAGGCTGAGAAGCCTGACTATCTACAAGACCCTCCTGGGGGTACAAGATCGTAGCTGAGGTAACAAGCTAAACGTCAAAGTCCACGCGGAACTACTAGTGAGACTGAAGTCTCTCTGTAAAAACATAAATTAAGCAAACGTGAGTACAAATGTACTCAGCAAGACTTACATCAGAACTAACTACATATGCATCATTATCAACAAAGGGGTGGTGGGGCTTAACTGCAGCAAGCTAGTTTTGACTCAGTGGCTAACCTGAACTACTACTGCAAATAACTCCTTGAGGTGGCGCACACGAGTCCACATATTCACCATAACAATACACCACTATGGATCCGCTCCCGTCTCCCTACGAGAACACCATCCATACCACTCACGCTTATCTTGCGCATTTTAGAGTATCCACTTTCACTTGTCTATGAACGATGCAAGGGGTCCAAGTTTCCATATCCGAGGAATCCGGCTATTCGAATAGATAATGATAACCCTGCAGGGGTGTACTTCTTCACACACGCTCTCGCCACTTACCACCATGTACACGTCATGTACCTCGACAACCTTCAAGCGGAAGCCTGACGAGGGAGTCGGCCATGACCTGACTAACCACACAAGTCTCTCGTCCAGGTTTATCGCCTATTTGGGTTCCATCCGCAAGGAGATCCGGCCGGGGTGTCGCTCACGGCCCCAAACGATGTGTGCAGGGTTCCCAAGCCCACCATCCGGGTGCCACTTGGTACACCGTGCCACTGTGCCTAGTCTGTCCCAAGCCCACCTGTACCGGGTGCCACTTGGTAGACTACTAACACTACCTACAAACACCAGAAACTAGTT
The DNA here is from genome assembly GCF_018294505.1 of Triticum aestivum. Lineage (NCBI taxonomy): Eukaryota > Viridiplantae > Streptophyta > Magnoliopsida > Poales > Poaceae > Triticum > Triticum aestivum. The sequence continues at coordinate 352,448,763 of NC_057812.1, read as the reverse complement.
GCAACTCCTGGACATAGATCGAGTTGATTAATAAGCTGAGAGGGGCCGAGTTACCGGAACCCAATGTGTGGTAGTAACTGTTCATGGATCACAAACACAGAACTCAGTTCCTGAGAACGGTTGCAATGAGACCACCCACCATGTATACCTACATGGCCTCTCACCGCTACCTTTACCAAATCGTGTTCGCACACTTAGCTCACAACAGTAGAACATGTTCTCACACCTCTAATTCATCCCCGATGAATCAGACCTAACTCAACTCTAAGCAATAGCAGGTATGACAATAAGCATGAATGAGTAGTGTCGTGGAATTATCATGGCAGATGTCCTTAGTGTCAGGACTTAGTCGCGAGGCCAACACATCCATGTGGTAGCTTGAGAGGGGTTGAGCAGGACGAGAGACACGATGTTTTACCCAGGTTCAGCCCCTCACGGTGGAGGTAAAAGCCTACATCCTGCTTCATTGATATTGATGATGATGATCACGGTTACAAGTGTGCTCTATCTCGAGAGCTATTGTCTAAACCTAACTTGTCCAACTTGTGGAACTTGTGAATCTTGTCCCCCTTTTGGAGAGCCCTGCCCCTCCTAATATATGTTGAAGGGGCGGGTTACATGTGGAGTCCTATTAGGATTAGGACAAGTCTATCTTCTAATACAAACCGAATACAAGTCCGAGTCTTGACTCCTTGTAAGGGAAATATTCCTCACACCTTCTCTCTTAAACCGGCCCACCATTAGCATAAACCGGCCTTCTGGGCCTTGGGCCTTGTCATCCGTCTGTCCCGCCCGCCGGGTTACCAGTGAGTCATAATGTTCAGGCGGGTTGCTTGTAAACCGCCAAGTCAGTGCGGGTTGCCGGTGAATCGCCAAGTCAGTGCCGGTTATATTCCGGCCGGGTTACGCCGGGGGGTATATCCCCGACATTAGCCCCCAAGTTTAGCTTGGATTTATCCATGGTAAACTTATGCTGCAAAATAAACACAAGAACAAATTTGACAGGTTGTGCTCCGGGTTAAGAATTCTTGTAAACCGTCACTTGATCATCCTTAAGTCCTTGTCATTTCCTCCTTAAAGAAAATCCGGGTCAATAGACCATCTTCATAATCAATTTGCTTGTAAATATTGTAAATAAAGAATCCTATTTGAGTCGGCCTTCAATGCTCTGACTTGACAAAAATATTGGTCTTCAAATATTCAACTGATATTCAGCCGACTTGAAAATGTAGAACTCGCCAAGCTATGATTTCCAAAATCGGCGGGTTATAAAAACTGATAATTTCGGGTCATGATTGTTGCCAATGCCGGTTCATGATTGTTGTCAATGCCGGTTCATGATTATTGATGACGCTGGGTTATGATTATTGCAGACACCGGGTCAATCTGGTTTATTCAAAACTGAGAATTTGAAGATTTTTCTCCCTTATCTCCATATTACTTGTAGCCCCCCAAGTCTTGAGCAGAACAAAGTGATGGCTTAAGACTTGCTTCAATATAAATACTGCCACTCAAGGAGAAATCCATGTTGTTCATCCCAGTCACTTAGTAAAAACTGAATACTCCATATTATGTAGCCCCCATGTGCCGGGTTGTCATGCTTGCAGCAACTTGGGACTTGTAATTGCCTGATGCTCAAAAAACTTAAATTTTTGACAAGAGCAATTGGTAGCCCCCAAGGGCCGGCTCATTACAATGTGATGAGTCGGGTCTTCAATAAGGTGAGCAAACGATGACTTTGCATTAGCCCCCAAGTATCATGGTGCATGCTTGTAGCGACATGAGACTTGTGTATTTGATGTAATCCCAACTTGAATAATGTAGCCCCCAAGTGCTGGTTCGTAACCCTGCAGCGACTCGGGATTATTCCTTCAATTGTAGAATAAATCATATCCATTGATAATATAATAGCCATTGCGCTAAAGCGACTTTGAAAACCTCAATCATAATATTGGTTATTGATAACCATAATAAAAATCCAGCCATGTTGGCTATTTGAAGATTTGAATAATATAATCCGGTTTAAAACCCTCAATCATTCAATATCATTATGAAAATCCATCCAATTTTGGCTATGAAAGATATGAATACCTTACCAGTTGATAAGTAATCCGGAGCTTAAATACTCGGCGGCTCTTGGCCGATGGCGACTTAATGCGCATTCATTGTAATCCGGAATTTTTATAATCCGTTGGCTGATAGCCTTTGAAAAAGTCCAAAATGGATAACCCTTTTGAAGCATCAATTTTGATGATGAGCTTGAATTTGTATGTCATAATTCTGCAAATCCTGCACAAAGTGCAAATAACATATGCCCTGGTGACTTAACGTCAAAAGCCAGGGTGGGTAGCCACCCGAACGCATTCTTATCCTGCACACAAGTAGATCACAAGAACCCTTGGCGATTTACCACAGGTCGGGTCATAATGCCCAAACACATAGCCAAGGTTTATAACCAAGGATGTAATTGAAGATAATCCAATATGACATAGATGATACCTGTGACATAGAATCACCTTGTTGGTTTAACCAACTTTTGTAGTGAGGGTGGTAATCCCAATCTTGATTATTGAGAACTCCTTCCTTAATTTGCCGGATTATGATAATAAACCGTACCGGGGTATAATAAACACCGGATTTTCCTTATAATACTGGCAACTTGTTAGTCAAAACCAGACCGGGTTAAAGAACACCGAATTAGAACTGATCATGCACTGAAAACTTGTTAGTTGAAAGCAAAGCTGGGTCAAGGACGCCGGTTTACCAGAAGATTTATAAATGTCATCAAAGGAGGAAAAAAACTTGGCAAATGAAAGCATATGAAAACTTGTAGTTGAGGCTTTTTACGAGCTGCCAGGCTCCAAATCGAGGCTTTTCATGGGCTGCTAGGCCACTGAATTAACCATTTCACAAAGCCTCTTAAGATGGACCTCAATCCTTAACCAATCACGTTTTAACTTTAACAAGTTCAGGGTCTATGAGATTGACTGTCAAACATTCGCGGGTTGTACCAGGTTTACCTGGGCGGAGTGACTTACTTAAAGAAGGCAGATTAATCCAGGGTTTTAGGTGTGAACACCAGGCTTCCAAGTCGGGCTTGATATCCTATTACAAGGGTGCAGACTCTTAGTTCGATGCAAAGCAAAGAGCCCCCAAGTAACTTCCCTGGTGGCCTTACGCCGATCAAGAGCTGTAGCTATGGTTCGAATACGACCAAGCCCCCAAGTGATATATTTCTGAGCTGTGCTCCTCGGGTGCCTATGTTTGAGTTGTGTTGTGCAACAAACTCTCTTTGGCCCCTTATGATAATATTGGCTTGATAGCCGGATCAATATGTAATCAGAACTCCGCTTTATAAACAGAAGCCCCCATGTGATCAATAATATAATAAGCCAATAAGGCAGGATAACCCATGTTTGAACCGCGCATCATGGAAACAGGCCCTCTTCGACAACCTTTAACTTTTTGCAAGAGATAAATTCTTCTTGAACCGGGATTTTGAATCGGAGATTGAGAGCTTCAAAGCTTTGTGGGAGACATCTTTCCCTTGAGCCGGATTTTAAACCGGAATCTTTATTTTTGGCTGGAAATATTCTGACAGCCTTTAAACCCGAACTTGCGAGAAATTAATTCTTTTTGAACTAGAACTTTAAAACCGGATTGAAAGCTTCAAAACTTTGTGGGATACAGATTGTCCTTGAGCCGGATGTTTGAACCGGATTTGAGAGCTTCAAAAGCTTTGTAAGAGACAAATTTACCTTGAGCCGGATGTTTGAACCGGATTTGAGAGCTTTAAAGCTTTGTGGGAGAGAGATGTCTCTTGAACCGGATTTTAAACCGGAATATTTATTTTGAACCGACAATTTTCTGACGGCCTTTAAATTTTCATCAATATGGCGGTGTCCTCCGGAACCGGGTTATCATTCCCTCCAATGACCCGGAGTTCCCGAGTCATGTCATTGTAGCCCCCAAGTCTCAAGACGACTCGAGGAGTTGGCTTGAGATTCTCCATATTTAATCGTGACATAACCCGACATGAGTTATTCAATAGCTTAGTGATATAATAATCCGTTTTTACAGTAGACAATTTGTCCTGCATTGGAAAACTTGCAAGCCAAAGTAATTGCTCTTTTAAAGAAAGCAATATATAATATAAAAATATAATGGATGGATTTCACCTGGTATGTTAGGCCGGAAATTATGCGCCGCAGAGTTGATGATCACCATCTTGAAGCTGAAATCAATCACGACTGAGTTGGCCGCGGGAGAAGACAGATGAGCCGGCCGCGGTGTTGTAAGCCGGTGCAGACGGGCAAGTTGTCCTCCTCATTGTAAGCCGGCGTGGTCGTGAGAGACGGCCACGGTATTGTAAACCGGCGCGGTCGCGAGAGACGGCCACGACGTTGTAAGCCGGTGCGAGAGTCCGTTGAGTAACGACGACCACCTGTGCCAAAAGATGTTGGCGTGCCTCCATCTCCGCGGTATCATATCACTTTTTGTCATAAATAATTGCCCTGCATTAACAATATTGCAGACCAAGGCAAAGATAAACTTGTTCTCTGACAAAAACAACATGTGATAATAAAACAAACTTGGATGGATATCACCTGATTTGTTCGGACGAGGATGATCCGTTTATCGCGACAGAGGTGGCTCAGGCAGACCAACGACTCAATATAGTTCCAGTGGCTCAGGCAGACCGACAACTTAATATAACCCCGGCGGCTCATCATAGAGGGGGCGGCTCAGATATGTCCATTGGACAGCTTGCGTGAGCAGACGTGGCTCTGATTTGTTGATATATATGTCGGAGTCAACCACGACATTTAAAAGATAGAGCGGACACGTGAGTCAGCCGCGGCATTGTAAGCTGTGTGGACAGACGAGTCGGCCATGGGCGCGGACGGTTGAGTCGGCGCGAGCATGGTCAAATGAACCGACTGCAGGCGCGGTCCGGGTGAGTTGATGTAGACCGGACCGCTGAGGCGGCGATTTGCGCACATTCGTTAAGCAATTTGACATAGCGCAGATGTAAATGCGACGTCCAATGATAGCGCGTGAGAACCGGATCATACTTTAACCATGAGGTAATTGACTTGTGTATACAATAGCATACCTCAAAAAAATATTTTGATGATATTTAATTATACCAAAGAGGATCATACTTTAACCATGAGGTAATTGACTTGTGTATACAATAGCATACCTCAAAAAAATCTTTTGATGATATTTAATTATACCAAAGAAGAGTTTTTAGAAAGATAGCACCTGATTGTGGTAGGGCCGGCTTGGGACCGAAATTGCAGCGGTGAATGGCAAATCAGCGGTCATGATTAGCGCAAGGTGACCAGGCCGGCGACTCAAAGGCCGCCGCGGCAGTTTAAGCAACAGCGCACCACAACAACAGCTCAGAAGGAGGCCGCAACAGAGGGCGGCTTAGATCAGGCTGACTCCCTGATGAATTAGGCGAAGACAACGACGTTTTGGAGCAGTAACTTGAAGCAGATGCCATGGTGTGGCTGTTGGCGACGGCTCGGAAATCGCCGGGGTGTACCCGAAGCAGCAAAGGTAGGCGCCTCAAAACAAGGTCGCGGACGCAAGAGGAATCTGGATCGTGGCCGGCTCCGTTTCCTAGTCATGGCCATATTCTTTTTTGTTGTCCGCATCAGGTCAATCCATCAATAACTTTTGCTTTCCTTGGAACTTGAGCCATCCAGGATATGTTCCCGTACATGGCATGACAATTGCCTGAATGGCATCTCTTTTAATTAGACTCTGGTCTTCCTTTGTCTTGTACATAGACTCACGTGTGTTGCTCCTTTTTGGAATTCCTTCCATGACATATTAGGGCATGTACAATGGTGGCATATGAATACATATGCCCCATGACAAAAAGTAATTTGAGGCATCTACATTTGTTTGTTCTCCCCAATGCAAGCTATCATTAGTGGGCCTCATTAAGAAATAGAAAATAAAGACTCTAGTATACATGCATCTCTACTTTCACTCTAACCTTTTTAGCTTTTGTCACTGGACCACACATTTTCTCTTCAAACACCCGCCTCTTGGAGAGGATCCCGCTTCCCTATCCGAACCTACTTTACGTCATATCTGATCCTACATGGCATGTGAGGCATCACCTTGAGGCTATGCATTGTACATGCCCTTAATACTAGTCTGGATAGTCTATGTCTTCAAGCATCATCTGTGTTTGATTAATTTGTAGTCCACACGAAGCGATGCTCCACGTCAGCAGTACGTGCAATATCTTTTCATCTGCCTATTTTGTGAATCAACTGAGTAGTTTTTTTGCGTCTGCTGTATAGTGCGTAGTAGCAGCAACAAGGTAGCAACCTCGGGACTTGAAGAAAATCTGCATATGTTGACTGCCACGGATGCAATTTTCTTCACGCGCATCGGCTCTCATAGTATAAAACGGCAATTGAAATAGCGGAGTACTCTGAGTCGGTCTCGGTTTCGCCAGATCGTGCTAACTGTTTTGACGGAAATCAAACCCACTTCGATGGGCGGATCGTCAGGCCGCGTGCGGCAACACGCACGGAACCCTAGCTTCTTTTGATCTCAAACCTTATACTGCCGACTCCAAAGTTTAATCTTGTTGTGATCATAAAACAACAATATTGCTGGTTCTTCCTCATCCGACAAAATCACGAGCTTGTCGATCCCTAGATGAGATCCCTTCAAGAACTCAACACCACCGAGTGCAAGCCCCACGGTGGGTGCCAGCTGTCGTGGAATTATCACGGCAGATGTCCTTAGTGTCAGGACTTAGTCGCGAGGCCAAGGCATCTATGTGGTACCCAGGTTCGGCCCCTCACGGTGGAGGTAAAAGCCTATATCCTGCTTCATTGATAATGATGATGATGATCATGGTTACAAGTGTGCTCTATCTTGAGAGCTATTGTCTAAACCTAACTTGTCCAACTTGTGGAACTTTTGAATCTTGTCCCCCTTTTGGGGAGCCCTGCCCCTCCTTATATATGTTCAAGGGGCGGGTTACATGTGGAGTCCTATTAGGATTAGGACTAGTCTATCTTCTAATACAAACCGAATACAAGTCCGGGTCTTGACTCCTTGTAAGGGAAATATTCCTCACACCTTTTCTCTTAAACCGTCCCACCATTAGCATAAACTGGCCTTCTAGGCCTTGGGCCTTGTCATCCGTCTGTCCCGCCCGCCGGGTTACCAGTGAGTCATAATGTTCAGGCGGGTTGCTTGTAAACCACCAAGTCAGTGCGGGTTGCCGGTGAATCACCAAGTCAGTGCAGGTTATATTCCGGCCGGGTTACGCCGCGGGGTATATCCCCTACAAGTAGGCACATCAGGGCTCAAACAACTCCTACTCATGCTAGTGGGTTTCATCTATTTACTGTGGCAATGACAGGTCATGCAGAGGAAAGGGGTTCAACTACCGCAACATGTAAAAGTTGAATCGTTGTTGTGCTAATGCACTAAAAGAGAGCAGGAGCGAGAGAGTGAGATTGTATCAGAATGAACAAGGGGGTTTTGCTTGCCTGACACTTCTGAAGAGGAACACACTTCATCGGTGTCATCGTCCTCGTCGTCAGTACACGTCTACCGAGAGGGACAAACACTGGCAACTGAGAAAGAACATAATCAATGCAATGACACAATATGATGCATGATCATGACATGGCAATATGCAGTGATTTGAGCTAATGCATCTAGCTATGATTTAAATGAAGTTGGTTTGGATAAATGATTCAAATTGCAACTCCATATATGATTATTTAAATGCCTTTTATTTGTTTTATCCAAAACAGAGGACAAACATTGTTCAAACATGCATAGAAATGGTACAGATGGATTCCTTGAATTTTTCCGGTCATTTTTCATATATAATTTATTTCATTTGGAGCTATAGATTAATTTCTATGAATTTTTGAAGTTTTGGATATTTTCTGGAATTTCCTGATTATTAATAAATCCAGAAAATGTATTACTGCGTCAGCATTAGGTCATGTTGATGTCAGCAGGTCAACAGGAGCCGTCCAGGTCAAACCTGACCAGTGGGGCCCACTGGTCAGTGACTAACTAACTAACCTAAGTTTAATTAGAGCCGGGGCCCGCATGTGAGTGTCTAATCTACTTAACTAAGTTAATTAGCACTAACTAAACCTAACACTAATTAAACAGGGGCCTGGCCCACACGTCAGTCAGCCAGGGGAGGTCAAACCCCTGGTCAGCAGGTTCAAACCCGCCGGACTTGGTCCACGGCTCGACGCCGGCGACGACAGACGCGGCGGAGGGCGTCGGGGAGGCTCTACGCGTAGCTGGCGCTCTTCCGCATCTAACAGGACCAAAGTCAGCAGCTGGGGTGGCCGGAAATGGCGGCGGCGACCTCAACGGTGGCGGCCGGAGATCGGGCTAGGTCAGGCTCGACGCTAGGGTGCGCGGGAGGAGGAACTGGTGGGAGCTGCGGCCTCCTGGGAACATGCGGAGCACGCGAGCATTCTCGAACACGAGCCGCTGCGGCTGTGACCACGGCTACACCATGGCCGGCGGGGAGAAGCTTTCGGCCTCGATGGTTAACCCGGCTACGGCACACGAACGGCGAGAAGAACAGGGGGAAACGGGCATGAGCTCACTGCAGTTCGGTTGGTGCAGCTGGCGAGCTCGGGGACGGGCTGTGGACGACGAATCGGCGACGGCGATCGGCGGCGCCCGAGGTCGAAGGAGAGCATGATGAGGACGCTACGGTGCATCCCGGCTTTCCTGGCTCGATGGAGAAGACGAGGATGACGTCGCAGTGCTTGTGGGAACGACGGCGGGGCGAGCGAGTAGCTGTGGCCGCGGTGGTTCTCGTCGGCGGTCACGGTGCGTCCGGACGGTGATGGGAGAGAGAGTCAAAGAGGGGATGGGGACGAGCAAGCGGTCGAGGAGGGCGAGGGGGAGTGCGTGGTGCCCTTGGGTGCCTCCAGCGGCTAGCATGTAAGCAGGAGGTGGCCTCGCGCGTGCGCGCGCGCGTCGGGCACACACTTGTCCCCCTGGCAGAGGAGGAAGACGATAGGGGAGGAGGTGGTGATGGGCTGGGCTTCCAGGTGGGCTGGCCAGCTGGGCTGCGACAGGTAAGCTAGGTAACTCTCTCTCTCTCTCTCTCTCTCTCTCTCTCTTTTATTTCAGTTTTTCTATTTTCTGTAATTGTGTTTGGCTTTATTAAAAATGGCAGAGCATTTCCAAAATTCATGCTACTGACTGTGGCCACTGTTTGGAATATTTCCAGCAGTAAACATTTCAGTCTACGATTATTTGGGCATTTAATATATTTATAGGATTTAAATGCCCAAATGCAAGTACTATATGATTTAATTCAATGACCCCCAATTGACCTAGAACAATGTGCAATATTTTTGGCACAGGTTCAAGACCAATCCAAAGATGTTGAACATTTTTGGGAAGGCATTTTTGGTTCATTGAAAATATTTTTATTTGAACCTAGTTGAATTCTTTCTGATGCTAGGGTTTGGTCAATCCTCATTTCAACTTAATTAGAATCTAAACATGATGCAACAAGATGTAAAACACCAGGCAGTACTAGAAGCTAGGGAAGTGACAGGAATACTTCCCTAGAAAGAAAATTAAATTACCATATGAATCTATTATGAGAGCCACTTATGGATTGCCTACCAAAGATGGCAATACCTAGATCTATCCTTGCTTCTATGCCTAGCTAGGGGCGTTAAATGATAGCGCTTGTTGGGAGGCAACCCAATTTTATTTTTATTCCTTGATTTTTTTCTCCTGTTTAGTAATAAATGATGTATATAGCCTCTGTTTTGGTTGTGTTTTTTGTGTTTAATTAGTGTTTGTGCCAAGTATAACCTTTGAGAAGACTTGGGGAAAGTCTTTTTGATCTTGCTGTAAAAAACAGAAACTTCAGCGCTCACGAGAATTGCTGTCATTTTTATATGGGAAGTGATATTTAGTTAATTCTTTTTGAAGATGATTAATAGATAAATTCCTCACGTCCATCAATTTATTTTCGAATTTTTGGGGTTCCATAAGTTTGCGTTAGCTACGGATTACCACAGACTGTTCTGTTTTTGACAGATTCTGTTTTTCGTGTGTTGTTTGCTTATTTTGATGAATCTATGGCTAGTAAAAGAGTTTATAAACGATATAGAAGTTGGAATACATTAGGTTTAACACCAATATAAATAAAGAATGAGTTCATTACAGTACATTGAAGTTGTGTTTTGTTTTCTTTCGCTAACGGAGCTCACGAGATTTTCTATTTAAGTTTTGTGTTGTGAAGTTTTCATGTTTTGGGTAAAGATTTGATGGATTATGGAACAAGGAGTGGCAAGAGCCTAAGCATGGGGATGCCCATGGAACCCCAAGGTAAAATTCAAGGACACCAAAAAGCCTAAGCTTGGGGATTCCCCGAAAGGCATCCCCTCTTTTGTCTTCGTCTATCGGTAACTTTACTTGGACCTATATTTTTATTCACCACATGATATGTTTTTTGCTTGGAGCGTCTTGTATGATTTGAGTCTTTGATTTTTAGTTTACCACAATATTCCGTGCTGTACACACCTTTTTAGAGAGACTCACATGATTTGAAATTTATTAGAATACTCTATGTGCTTCACTTATATCTTTTGTGCTATATAGTTTTTGCGCTAGTGCTTCACTTATACCTTTTAGAGCACGGCGGTGGTTTTATTTTATAGAAATAATTTATATATCATGCTTCACTTATATTATTTTGAGAGTCCTTGAGAACAACATGGAAATTTTCTTTTAGGAATAATATAAAAACTTTCATAGAAGTGCATTGAATACTATGAGAAGTTTGATACTTGATAATTGTTTTGAGATATGGAGATGGTGATATTAGAGTCATGCTAGTTGAGTAGTTGTGAATTTAAGAAATACTTATGTTAAAGTTTGTGATTCCCGTAGCATGCACGTATGGTGAACCATTATGTGATGAAGTCAGAGCATGATTTATTTATTGATTGTCTTCCTTATGAGTGGCGGTCGGGGACGAGCGATGGTCTTTTCCTACCAATCTATCCCCCTAGGAGCATGCGCGTAATACTTTGTTTCGATAACTAATAGATTTTTGCAATAACTATGTGAGTTCTTTATGACTAGTGTTGAGTCCATGGATTATACGCATTCTCACCCTTCCACCATTGCTAGCCTCTCTAGTATCGCGCAACTTTCGCCGGCACCATAAACCCACCATATACCTTCCTCAAAACAGCCACCATACCTACCTATTATGGTATTTCCATAGCCATTCCGAAATATATTGCCATGCAACTTTCCACCGTTCCATTATTATGACACGCTTCATCATTTTCATATTGCTTGCATGATCATGTAATTTACACCGTATTTGTGGGAAAGCCACCGTTCATAATTCTTCATACATGTCACTCATGCATCATTGCACATCCCGGTACACCGCCGGAGGCATTCACATAGAGTCATATTTTGTTCTAAGTATTGCGTTGTAATTCTTGAGTTATAAGTAAATAAGGTTTTATGATCATCATTATTAGAGCATTGTCCCAAGTGAGGAAAGGATGATGGAGACTATGATTCCCCCACAAGTCGGGATGAGACTCCGGACGAAAAAAAGAGAAAGACCATAAAAAAGAAGGCCCAAAAAATGAGAGAAAAAGAGAGAAGGGACAATTCTACTATCCTTTTTTCACACTTGTGCTTCAAAGTAGCACCATGATCTTCATGATAGAGAGTCTCCTATGATATCACTTTCATATACTAGTGGGAAGTTTTCATTATAGAACTTGGCTTGTATATTCCAATGATGGGTTTCCTCAAAATGCCCTAGGTCTTCATGATCAAGCGAGTTGGATGCACACCCACTTAGTTTCTTTTGTTGAGCTTTCATATACTTATAGCTCTAGTGCATCCGTTGCATGGCAATCCCTACTCACTCACATTGATATCTATTGATGGGCATCTCCATAGCCCGTTGATACACCTAGTTGATGTGAGACTATCTTCTCCTTTTTTGTGTTCTCCACAACAACCATTCTATTCCACATATAGTGCTATATCCATGGCTCACACTCATGTATTGCGTGAAGATTGAAAAAGTTTGAGAACATCAGAAGTATGAAACAATTGCTTGGCTTGTCATCGGGGTTGTGCATGATTTAAATATTTTGTGCGGTGAAGATAGAGCATAGCCAGACTATATGATTTTGTAGGGATAACTTTCTTTGGCCATGTTATTTTGAGAAGACATAATTGCTTAGTTAGTATGCTTGAAGTATTATTATTTTTATGTCAATATTAAACTTTTATCTTGAATCTTTCGGATCTGAACATTCATGCCACAATAAAGAAAAATTACATTGAGAAATATGTCAGAAAGCATTCCACATCCAAAATTCCTTTTTATCATTTACCTACTCGAGGACGAGCAGGCATTAAGCTTGGGGATGCTTGATACGTCTCCAACATATCTATAATTTTTTATTGCTCCATGCTATTATATTATCTATTTTGGATGTTAATGGGCTTTATTTTACACTTTTATATCATTTTTGGGACTAACCTATTAACTGAAGTCCCAACCCAAATTGCTGTTTTTTTTGCCTATTTTAGAGTTTCATCGAAAAGGAATATCAAACGAAGTCCAAACGGAATGAAACCTTCGGGAACGTGATTTTCTCAACAAACGTGATCCAGGAGACTTGGAGTGGGCGTCAAGAAACAATCGAGGAGGCCACGAGGCAAGGGGCACGCCTACCCCCCTGGGCACGCCCTCCACCCAGTGGGCCCCTCGTTGCTCCACCAACGTACTTCACCCTCCTATATATATCCACGTACCCCCCAAACACCCAGGAGCACCACGAAAACCTATTTCCACCGCCACAACCTTCTATACCCAAGAGATCCCATCTTGGGGCCTTTTCCGGAGCTCCGCCGGAGGGGGCATTGATCACGGAGGGCCTCTACATCAACTCCATGGCCTCTCTGGTGATGTGTGAGTAGTTTACATCAAACCTTCGGGTCCATAGTTATTATCTAGATGGCTTCTTCTCTCTCTTTGGATCTCAATACAAAGTTCTCCTTGATCTTCTTGGAGATCTATTTGATGTAGTCTTCTTTTGCGGTGTGTTTGTCGATATTCGATGAATTGTGGGTTTATGATCCAGATTGTCTATGAACAATATTTGATTCTTCTCTTAATTCTTTTATGTATGATTGGTTTATCTTTGCAAGTCTCTTCGAATTATCAGTTTGGTTTGGCCTACTAGATTGACCTTTCTTGCAATGGGAGAAGTGCTTAGCTTTGGGTTCAATCTTGCGGTGCTCGACCACAGTGACAGAAAGGGAAATGACACATATTGTATTGTTGCCATCAAGGATAAAAAGATGGGGTTTATATCATATTGCATGAGTTTATCCCTCTACAACATGTCATCTTACTTAAAGCATTACTCTGTTCTTATGAACTTAATACTCTAGATGCATGCTGGATAGCGGTCGATGTGTGGAGTAATAGTAGTAGATGCAAAATCGTTTCGGTCTACTTGTCAGGGACGTGATGCCTATATACATGATCATACCTAGATATTCTCATAACTATGGTCAATTCTATCAATTGCTCGATAGTAATTCGTTTACCCATCGTAATACTTATGCTCTTGAGAGAAGCCACTAGTGAAACCTATGGCCCGCGGGTCTATCTTCCATCATATTAATTTTCCAACACTTGCTATTTCTATTACCGTTTATTTTACTTTGCATCTTTATTTCTCTTTATCATAAAAATACCAAAAATATTATCTTATCATATCTATCAGATCTCACTCTCGTAAGTGACCGTGAAGGGATTGACAACCCCTTTATCGCATTGGTTGCGAGGTTCTTATTTGTTTGTGTAGGTGCATGGGACTCGAGCGTGATCTCCTACTGGATTGATACCTTGGTTCTAAAAAACTGAGGGAAATACTTACGCTACTTTACTACATCACCCTTTCCTCTTCAAGGGAAAACCAATGCAGTGCTCAAGATGTAGCAATGTTCCATTGCTATTTATATAGAACCTATCACCAATACATTGATGCTATTTTGCTCATATCTTGCTTTCATGCTTGTGATATGTCATGTGCATTATTCATGCCCACTATTTGCACACAGGACATGTTTGCCATGATTCCTTCTAGCACGTTGCTTTTCGCACTACTAGCTTGCTTGACTTGATCGCTACGATTGCTTGCTTTGTCGCATCACCCATGTTCCATTCTTACTCACTTTCTTGGGTTGATGACATATATGTTCATACCTCTCACTTGATTTGTCTTGTTCATTGTCTCTTGTCTCCATTAGTTGCATCTCTCATCACTTGTAGTGAGCGTAACCATGCTGATGTAGGGTGGAACACTAGATGGCCGATCTTTCATGAAAGGAGCGGATCCCGCGAGGAACACGGAGAACACAAGGGGAAACACGAGAGAATCACTCAAACCAACAAGTACTATCACACATATGCTAGATCCAAGTACACATAGAGATCACACGATCCAAAGTCAATAAGGGACGATACAAGGGGTAACCGGTTCTTCTCCGTGAGGAGGTCTTGATGAGAGTTCTCCGTGAAGGAGGTCTTGAATCCAACGTGGATCTTCTCTGAAGAGGGGCCACGGTCTATCTCAAGGAGTAGATCCGTATGGATGAGCAAAGCTCTATCTCTAAATGAGCTAAACCAATGCTAACCCTAACTAGGAGGAGGTAGGGGAGTATATATAGTCTAGCGCCACGAAGGGGTAAGTGGGAGAGAGTTTACATGGGCTCTCGGCCCGCAGCTGCGTAGGGGAGCCGGATGTCGGGCGGCTCGTGAGGAGCCGGATGTTCGGCCCCTTGCCGGATGTCCAGTCTAGACTTGGCCGCTCCTGTGCTCTCTGGATAGGTGGGGCTGGAACTCCGGGGCTTCGGAAGGCGCCGGATGTCCGGGGTGATGGTCGGATGTACGGCTGCTATGGCAACAGACTCTTCTTCTCTCTAAACGGTTGTCGTGGATGGACTTGTAGTTGGACGAAGTGGAAGACATGGCGGAATCCAAGTACTCCAAGGTGTCTCCGGAGTGGTGCACATGCAAAAATAGCAAACACAAACGACACTTGAAAATACAACGGTTGGCGCACACAAAGTGTCCATCATCTAAGAATGAGTCCGTGCGGCAAGATTGTTCATGACAAAGCACATGAAGCTTATCAAGATGATGTAGAATGATATGCAAATCATTCATGGGAGCAAAAGCATTCATTGTGCACACATATGTGTTGTGAATATGATCAATGCAACCATTGTGAAAAACGATGTCATAATGGGACGGTGTATCAAAAGCATGAAGATGGTAATTGGTACTCAATGTGAGTATGTGATCATGCAATTGTTGATGGGTAATATGATCATGATGTATAAATATGCCATCAAGGAAGATCACAACAAATTTGCTAAGAAAGTGCATAAGCTCGTATATCATGGATGACATAGAAATACAAGATGCAACAAGGCAATCATAATGTGAGTCAATCCATGCATAAGATGCAAATTTGTCATGTGTATGATATGTCCATCGAGCATGACATGTGTGAGCACAATCAACAAATATGGAGGTGTTGGTGTACCAATGCTCGATGTCGTGGCATGAGTGGAGGTTCAAAGGTGCATCCAATAAGTCCGAGCGCTCCTCAATTTGAAGGTCCATAGAGCCAATCTCCGATGTCGCTCCTTTGTTCGCGAGATGTATCATGTAGACAACAAGAAGGAGACAACAATGAAAGAGTGACCCATCCAATATGCATATTTGAGGATGGCTCAAAGGGAAGGAATTCACCTTATGAATGTTCTCGAAGATGTTGGAGTTGCACGTCATGTACGCCTTCACATAACCAATATGTCTCGTGATAGTGGTGCCTTGTGATTCCTTCAAAACGAAAGAACATGGCAAACACTCGGAAAAACAAATGAGGTTAGCCTGAAAGCAAAACCTATCATTCGTGTGGTGAAATACCCAACAAGTGTTCTCATCATTCTTATCATAAGAAACTACAAGGTGTGGTATGGTATGAAAGCATATGATGTAACTACAACCAAAGACAATAGGCTCTAGTAAACAAGCATGCATCACAAGTAATATGTCCAAGTCTCCAAGATCAATAAGCATAGTATGGTTGCACTCACTACCAGTAGATATGAGAGAGGCAACTAATGGACACAAGAGACAATGATCAAGATATATCATGTGAGAGGCATGATCATATATGTCATCAACCCAAGAAAGCGAGTAATAATGGAACATGGGTGACGCGACAAAGCAAGCAATCATAGTGGTCAAGTCAAGCAAGCTAGTAGTGCGAACATGGCAAGCATGTCATGGGTGCAAATAGTGTGCATCAATAATTCACATGACATAGCACAAGCATGAAAGGAAGATATGAGCAAAGTAGGTTCATGGTGTTGGCAAGAAGTCCTATGTAAATAGCAATGGAACATCATGTCGCTCCCAACACAACAAGCATCAATAGCATGTGGCACAAGGAAAACATGGCAATAGCAATAAGTATCTCCACCAAGCATGCAAATGCACATAGTAGTGAAATGGTGGCTCATGGGTAAATGCGCACAAGGGTCACAATTGCAGGGCAAATACATAGAAATAGGCCTAACATGCAAAGTGAACACGATATAATGGGCATAAGGTGACAAATGGTATATAGCCCAAAGCCGTGTGATAGCCAGTAGAAGAGATGCGTGTAGTCCTTGCGCATAGGGAATGGTGGTAAGGATAGTCCTCGGGATCCCAAGTCATCATTGCTCCCAAGAGCTCGTTTTGTAAACTCTTAGGATTGAGAGGTTGACGAGTATACGTGGGTACATACACAAAACATAGACAAAGGGAAAATGATGAGGACATGACTACCTTGGATGCGACCAAAAATATTGCATACATGTATATTTGTGAGGTGATTTCTAATGCAAACTATGCAATAATGTATTTATGTCATTCAGAACAAAAATACTTCAGAGACTTTTGTGCCATGTCTAATTGTAGGTGTATGGGACATTTGTACAATCCACATATGAAGATAAGGGAAAAAGAGAAGTTTAGGTGCTTTTCAAAAAGTCCTCTCACGTCACTTTTTGGCCAAGAGAAAATAGAGTCCAAGTCTCTCATGTTCTGGATTCAGATTCGGACTACACATACATACTTGACTCAAAACGCCAACAACTTTTTCATACGGACTCCGAATTCGGTGATTGTTTTTTGTTTGAAAGTAGATTTTGTGCTCTTTCTAGCACAATTGGATTCACCTCCAAATTCGTCTGGAGCATTGAGTTATGGACGAAACAATCTGAGGTTGCAGCAGAATCCGAGTCAAACTACAAGCCCAAAGGTGTTGCATCACCTCCACTTGCGCCCATGAGCCTTGTACGACCTAGGGTTAGTTTTAGGCTGCCTTGGGACGTCCTCCCACCTCCTTGGCCGCCATCCCTTGATCCTATATAAGTAGATCCATCTAGTAGCTTTTTCCTTGTGATTTGTTTAGTTAAAAGTTAGCCACTGCAACTTTGTGTACTTCATTTGTGTCCAACGACCAGACCAAGACTACTTACGGATCCCCACCATTATCAATACTTCATATATGTTCGCAATAGTCAGATTGCTTTATCATATTCTTGCTCGTTCTTCGATTTCTTGCAGGAATAGACCTTCATGGTAAGGCTGACCGTGCATCCGACATCGTCAGTAACCTTAGGAGATTGGTTTAGCGATTGCTAAGGCGCAACATCATGCATGTTTGTAGTTGGATCATCAAAGTCATCTCCACCAAATCAATAGTTATCATCTCATCGAATGATCGGGACCCTTGCCTCTATCAAGTGGTATCAGTTTTCAGGTTGCTCGGTGAGAATTTTCAGTTTTTCCTAGATCAGATTTATTTTCTTACCTATTGTCCAACAAAAATCTACAAAAATAGTTAGATCTATTCATCCTTTGTCTAAGCCAGTCTGAGCCTTTGCAATTTTCTTTTCATTGCTTGCATAGTTGAATTATCGGTTGCATCGTCGTGTCGAGTTTCTGGTCTTAGTGTCTAGTTCGTTTAGAGTTTTGAGTTCTGTTCACATTAGTCATGCCGTCGCTGCATCATTATCCCTTCCGCTGTCTACCACCCATCCATTAATTTCCACCATGTGCTACCCACCGTTCATTGTCATAACCATAGTTGAGATCGTTCACATCTTTGCTTGATCCAATCTGCATCTTATATAGTTTGTTTTGAAAAGAGGGAGAGAGAAAAAAAGACAGAGAAAAAAAGAGAAAAAAGTAAAAAAGTCAGAGAAAAAAGGAGAGAAAGAAAAAGAAAAAAGTGTGAGGAAAAAGAGAGAAAAGGAAAAACCAAAATTCGGATCTATCTAGACTCAATCTCGTAGTTGAATTCGGATTGGAATCTGTTTTGTGCACTGTTCAGTAAAACAGGATTAACTTCCTCATACGAAGCCGTGTCCGCTCTACGAGTACTCAAATGAAATCTAGCGACGAGCTGCATCTAAATAGTTGCAGAAACTAGTTCAATATTTGGCACCTCAAAATCGGTGTCTAAATAGGTCTTTCTGCCCTCTGAAGTTCGCGAACACAGTTTATTCCAGTTTTTCTTGCCAGTTTTAGAATTTTTTTGACTCCTCATATCAACTCGGAATTGAGTGATTCCTTTTGCATTTGAAATCTTCAGTCAATACCATTCTTGAAAAAAAATTATCAAAAAATTGGCACGAACTTTTCTAGAGGAAAGTTGGACAGAAAGTTGTTGATATATCCTGCTTGGTTGTTGTTTCACATCATTATCTTTACGGCTATTGCGATCTTCACTTATATTTTGCTGTCCAGAGCTACTTCATATCCTTTATTGATGCTAGTTGTCCTACGACGTGACCTCATTAGTGTTCTAGGCTCATGTCTCTAGTCCGTACTAGACAAGGACCAGCACAGTAACGTCGTTGAGCGTTTATTCAACATTTGCATCTCTGAATTGATTATTGCTAATATTTTGCTACCATATATTTAAGCCTTCCAAGATCCACATATTTCTACACCGTGTATGCATACGTTCCCCCGACAATCGCTTTACTCAATATTTAGAGTTATTTGACACCGCTGGTTGCCTGTCACCACCTGCTGCTTGGTAAGAACTTGTAAGATATTGATATTTGCTTTACTGTGAGCGCTATACCACTACACCCTAGTAGTTCCTAGGAACATTGTTCTTGAATTTTGTTTCTTGTTTCTTCTAATCGTGACAGGGTCTGAAGATAGAAGTTCTTCGACGACATATACATCTTCACCATCACGAGAGGTGAGACAACACACACAAGCATATGGTCATGTTATCTCTTGGGAGCTTGAAGTAGAACAAGTTTTTAGTCACCATGAGTTTTTGAACTTGAGAGAGTACGATCTACCACTAGAGCATTTACTGGTTTTGCTTCTGTTTGGTGGAGTGTACATTGTAAGAAAAACATTGATAACCAACCCACAACTTGGAAAGTTTTGAAAGATGTAATGAGACAACAATTTTTTCCTCCTTACTATCGTCGTGAATTGCTTCGCAAATTAGAACAATTAAAACAAGGCAGTAACACTGTTCATGCTTACTACCAAGAGTTCAAATCTTATATGCATCATTGTGACATAGAAGAATCTGAGGATGATACAATGAATAGATTTTTTGGTGGTTTGAACCATGATATCCGTGCAAGATTTTAGTATATTCCTCGTTGCATTACTGGTATGTATGTTCGCGCTTGAACCTTTTGAGAGAAAGATACAGGAGGATGCATGGGTGACTACAACGACTACTATTCCAGTTCATGCTCACCACCGCCGGTTGGTTCCTCCACCGTTGCACCTACTAGAGCAGCCCCACCTCGGATTGTGAGTGCGACATCATCGCAAGAGTATGGTACATTGTCAACATCTGTACCTACATCAGCTACGTCTTTGCGACAAGGTAATAGTAAAGGTATTGATGATATAACTTCACATGAGAATGATGCATGTCTAGTTAACTTGAATGCATCATGTGTTGAGTTACCTGTTGATTTGAGCACACCACCTATTTTAGAGAATCTTGTTACTGTGTTGAATGCGTCATATGATCACACAACCGAAATACCAGCAATTTTGAGTGCACCCATTGAATTAACTATTGATGCAAAAGAACCAATGTTTAATCATTTTGATATGACCTCTAATCTTGGTGATGATTCTGTGTCCAATGACTTATTGCATGTTTGCTTATTTAATCATGTTGTAGCATGTAAATTTGATGCAACTAAGGTTTATTCACCAATGTTGGGATGGTTTAATGATGAACATTGTCAATCTTTTGAAATAAATAAGAGCTCCACTTATATGTGCAAACTAAGTTGCAATATTTTCATGCCTTCTACTTCTTGTGGTAATTTTTTGGCTTTCGATTTTATGAAGTATGAAAGTTACTCATGTATACATGTGTCATATGTGCAAAAATCAAGGGAAGTAAAAATGGATCACATATACATATACAACATGTACACCTTGTCTCTTTTGTTAGCCACATTTCAGATTAAGCAACGCCGAGGATGGCTTTATTTTCAAGAAGGGGAGGATGATGAGGACATGACTACCTTGGATATGACCAAAAATATTGCATACATATATATTTGTGAGGTGATTTCTAATGCAAACTATACAATAATTTATTTATGCCATTCAGGACAAAAATACTTCAAAGACTTTGGTGCCATGTCTAATTGCAGGTGTATGGGACATTTGTACAATCCACATATGAAGATAAGGGAAAAAGAGAAGTTTAGGTGCTATTCAAAAAGTCCTCTCACGTCACTTTTGGGCCAAGAGAAGATAGAGTCCAAGTCTCTCACGTTTTGAATTCAGATTCGGACTGCACAGACATACCTGACTCAAAACGCCAATAACTTTTTCATGCGGACTCCGAATTGGGTGATTCTTTTTTTGTTTGTTTGTGGTCTTTCTAGCACAATTGGAATCACCTTCAAATTCGTCCGGAGCATTGAGTTATGGACGAAACAATGTGAGGTTGCAGCAGAATCCGAGTCAAACTACAAGCCCAGAGGTGTTGCATCACCTCCACTTGGGCCCATGAGCCTTGTATGACCTAGGGTTAGTTTTAGGCTGCCTTGGGACGTCATCCCACCTCCTTGGCCACCACCCCTTGCTCCTATATAAGTATATCCATGTAGTAGCTCTTTCCTTGGGATTTTTAGTTAAAAGTTAGCCATTACAACTTCCTGTACTTCGTTTGTGTCCAAGACCAAACCAAGACCGCTTTCGGATCCCCACCTTTATTAATACTTCATCTATATTCGCAATATTTAGATTGCATTATCATATTCTTGCTTGTTCTTCGACTGCTTGCAGGAATAGATCTTCGTGGCCAGGCTGATCGTGATTCCAGCATCGTTAGTAACCTCTGGAGATTGGTTTAGCGATTGCTAAGGCGCAACATCGTGCACGTATGTAGTCGGATCCTCAGTCGTCTCCACCAAATCGACAGTTATCATCTCATCGAAAGATCAGGACCCTCGCCTGTATCAGAAAATTGTGTGTGCGTGGTATATGTACACATCATCCATCATGATGCATATGTGCTTGTGTTGGTTAGCACCAAATATCCAATGCTCAAATAAATGAGATGCGTCATATAGGAACATGCAATCCATCATGAGAGGTTTGTTGTTATGTATGGCATAATGGAGACTCATATTGTGTAATGCATCATGAGAGGTATGTAGAGAATTGTTATTCATGGAATGCATATGGTGCAAGCAATTATGAGAATCATGCAAAGTATGGAATGCGTCAAAATCTCCTAATATGTATGAGGAAACTATGGGGGTCTCCTCATGAGCATTAATGGAAACATCACATGGAGAATATTGACAACATTCAAAACAATGCATATTTGGAACATTGTGGTCATGGCATGGCATAGTTGATGAATTGCGCAAGTCATGTAAAGGAAGCATATCAATATCATCACAAGAAAAACAAAAGCTAATGACCATCATCTCGTCATCTATGCCATAAGTGCAAATGGGATTTATTTTAATGGGGCATCTATAGTTACTATGTTGAGATTGAAATGATGCAATATGGGAGATCTCACTCATAGCATATGACAAGTTTAAAGGACCAAAAGAATTTTCACATGATATCCTATGGAGCATAGCATCACAACTAGGCAATTCAACATGCTCATCATCATATTCATCATAAATTGGTAAGTCATGACATGAGGAAGTCGCACTAGCATGAAGCATGGTAATAGGTGTGTCAACATCATGCAAGCAATCAGTGGTAATATAGTCCACTAGTGGGACAAGAGAAGCACTATCACCTATGTTACCTTTGGAGCATCGCTCATGTGTTGTAGGTGAGGTGTCGAAGACCAAGTCGTGATCATCTTCATCTTAGTGGAACCATGTGGGTGGTGCATCTTCTTCCACCATGGCCATCGTCATCTCCATTGGAGGTATGGACTTGTCAAGGATAGGCATGTCGTCATGTAGGAGACCTAGCACCAAAGAAGAAAACACACTTGGAGTAGAGTGTAAGTCGTTATAAACGATAGTGGCCTCACATGCCCTATCAACTACCTCACACACTAAGTGTTGTGTATTACTCACTCCCTCTTGGATGCTCTCACTCATATGGTTGGTCGAGTCACTCAAATGACTCTCAACCTCACATAGGATGTGTGGCATGCTCTCAAGTGTAGGGCTAGTGGTGGTCACACTCATCCTCTCATAAGAAATGCACTCAATGTCACATATGGTGGAGTCACTCATGTCACTCATGTGGTGGTGGCTCTCCTCACATGGGAATTGGGCATCTCTTCATATGTGACTGTCAGAGAGACGTAGGTGCAAATGTCTCGATGCTCAATCATGTCGTAGTCGTAGCCGTGGATGAAGGCCGAAGATGACACATCATCACTCTCCTCTAAGACCAAAGATAAGGTCTCATGTGCGGTCTCGTAGCTTGACTCAGAGAATGAGTCCTTTTCGGGCGCCGTCTTGATGTAGTTGAAGAGGTTCATGCCCGTCGCCATGGTCGAAGGGATGGCCCTAGCGTGACTTTCTTGTCACCATCTTGTCGTTGGAGGCCCATATGATGTGGCACCTCGTAGCTCATCTCCATGACCAAAGGGAAATTCCCATGCTCAGCCATCTTCCTTGAGGGGCTTCCAAAGATGGAAGTGTCGCCCTCGCTCGTAGGTGGCCGCCTTGGACATGATGAAGTCAATGCAGGCGAAGATGTCGTACGTCCAAAGGTGAAGATGCCTTGATAACACTTGGCAAAGATGCCGAAGTGGTGGTGGTAGTAGCCGTAGCGTCCTCTTGGTGGTGCTTGTCTCTTTGTCTTCGCTTGTGCTCATGAAGTTTGGTTGTAGCTTGATGTAGAGCTTGTTGGGACTTGTAGGTAAGCACGTGTCGAGCATCTTCATGTTGATGGTGTCTTTGTCGTGCTTGAGCTCGTAGTAGATGTTGTTCGTCGTCGTCATGCACATGATGCTTGGAGGTGACTTTCCCTTCATGACGATATGGATCATGAATGTGATGGTTGTCTCCATGTAGATGTGGACGTGGACAACTTGCGCTTACATTGCGTGGGCGCTCCGAAGATGATTGATTTGCTTGTCGTCACCTTGAGGATGATGAAGGGGAAGAATTGTTGATCAACAAGGTCTGAATCTCCTCCATCCTTGCATCTTCCTCCTCCTTTTGTGCGGAAAACTTGTTGTCGAGGTAGTCTCTTGTATGTAGCTCAGAGTGTCGCATGTCAATGGCGAGGTTGTCAATGCACTCTCACAATCTTGATTGTGTGCCTTGCATTTGTCGTTGTAGATCGAAGATTGATAATTTGGTGATGTAGTTGTTCGTGCCATCATTGTTGTCGAAGACCAAAGATGAAATGCCTTGCCTATCCATCACAAGACTCGAGCAAATATGAGTTGGAGAAAGAGAATAACTATACCAAATGTACCTTGACCGGTGTTGAAGATGAATCAATGATCACTCAATGATGTAACAAGGAAATAGCACAATTGGTACCGATCTCGTCAATTTCTCACACCTACACAAGTAAGGCTTATAGTGGAGCTCGGCGAGGATAGTGGCACAAAATTTGATGCAAAATGTTAGCAAGAGTCAATAATGTTGAAAGAGATTTAAAAATTCGCAAGTGACACAAGTAGACCAATAGCAATATGTGGCACATGGAAACGCACACACAGATAGATAAATGGGGTCGTGCAACCAAGGAATGAGCTCAAAATGTCGAATCCACAGAAAATTCTCCTGTTGCACAACTCTAGAGAGACGCTAGCACGATTTCTCAATAGGCGGATATGACACTTGTGCACAACCTATAGGAGACAAAAATGCAATGACTTCTATCGCAAGTATGCTATGTATATATGGTTCCCGGTGTTTCTCTCAAGATGATCCAAGATGATCAGCTCTTGCTTACAAGCTTCTTTGCTCTTTCTCTTTTGCTTAAAAGATTTATTCTTTTTTATATGGCCACAATGCGAAATGCACAAACCAAGATAGCAATTGGATATATACGGGAACAATCTTGTGACACAAGGGATGATATGATACCAATACGATATGGTATGTATGCAATGGATGGTGTAGATCACTAATGTGCATAAGTAACATTGCCGGCAATACTCAAATGGCTAGTCTCGATAGGCAAGTGACGCAAAATAGGCTAGGGGTTATCAATGCAATTGGAAGGGGAATATACAATGATGTCATCGAGGTTACCGTCTGTGGCGATGATGAGAGGTGGTGTTCTTTATGTAGAACCATCCCTAATTAGTCGAAAGACCTTAGGAAACGGAAATACCATGAACTCAAAATCTCAAATGTCAAATGTCAAAATGGAGGTAGCGGGAATGCAGTGGTGGTTCCGGAAGTATTGGTGGAAACCCGGTCAAAATGGGTTAAGGTGGTGGAAGCGTATGGGAGTAAGCCTATGCGGAAGTTATGGTGGTTGTTGATGAAGAAGCGACCGTGTGACGCCCTCGATTTGACCGTACACTAATCATACACACAAATGTGTACGATCAATATCAAGGACTCACGGAAGATATCACAACACAACTCTAGACACAAATAAAATAATACAAGCTTTATATTACAAAGCCAGGGGCCTCGAAGGCTCGAATACAAATGCTCAAAGACACAAGATTCAGCAGAAGCAATAATATCTAAGTACAGACATAAGTTAAACAAGATTGCCTTCAGAAGGCTAGCACAAAAGTAGCAACGATCGAAAAGGCAAGGCCTCCTGCCTGGGACCTCCTAACTACTCCTCGAAGTCGAACTCCATGTAGAGTCATCCTCGGGATCCTCTGGCTCCTGGACTTTATCATATGATCGCAATAACCGGGAAAAGGGGAAAAAGTAGCAAAGCAACCATGAGTACTCATCCAAAGTACTCGCAAGCAAAGATCTACACTACATATGCATTGGTATCAATGAAATGGGTAGTATCTATGGACTGAACTGCAGAATGCCAGAATAAGAGGGGGATAGCTAGTCCTATCGAAGACTATGCTTCTGGCAGCCTCCATCTTGAAGCATATAGAAGAGAGTAGATGGTAAGTTCACCAAGTAGCATCGTATAGCATAATCCTACCCGGCGATCCTCTCCTCGTCGCCCTGTGAGAGAGCGATCACCGGGTTGTATCTGGCACTTGCAAGGGTGTATTTTATTAAGTATCTGGTTCTAGTTGTGATAAGGTCAAGGTACAACTCTGGGTCGTCCTTTTACCGAGGGACACGACTATTCGAATAGATAAACATCCCTGCAGGGGTGTACCACATTCCCCAACATGCTCGATCCCCTTTGGCCGGACACACTTTCCTGGGTCATGCCCAGCCTCGGAAGATCAACACATCGCAGCCCCACCTAGGCACAACAGAGAGGTTAGCACGCCGGTTTAAATCCTATGCGCGCAGGGGTCTGGGCCCATCGCCCATTGCACACCTGCACGCTGCGTGGGCGGCCGGAAGCAAACATACGCAGCTAGTGAGCAGACCTAGCAACCTCCATTACAAAGGAAGTTGCGTTACACAGTCCAACCCGGCGCGCGCCGCTCAGTCGCTGACATCACAAAGGCTTCCGCTAATACCACGACGTCGAGTGCCCATAACTATTCCCGCGTAGTTGGTTAGTGCGTATAGGTTCAGTGGCCAGACTCAGATCAAATACCAAGATCTCGTTAAGCATGTTAATTGAAGTATCCATGGATGCCTGCCAGGGCCAGGCCCACCTCTCTCCTAGGTGTTCTCAACCTGCCCTATCACTCCGCCACAAGATCCACCGAGAGGGCCGTCGAGACAAAGGTCCTTTCAGCCCCCAATCCATGAATCACTCTCGGGTACTCTACGAGCCGACCTGTCTTTAGTCATCACATGTATCATGTATAAGATATAAATTATATACCCATGATCACCTCCCGAGTGATCACGGGCTGATAGTATAGCATGGCAGATGGACAAGAATGTAGGGCCACTGATGGAATACTAGCATCCTATACTAAGCATTTAGGATTGCAGGTAAAGGTAACAACAGTAGTAGCAAGGACACGCTATGCATCAGTATAGGATTAACGAAAAGCAGTAACATGCTACACTACTCTAATGCAAGCAGTAGAGAGAAGAATAGGCGATATCTGGTGATGAAGGGGGGGCTTGCCTGGTTGCTCTGGCAAGAAGGAGGGGTGGTCAACATAGTAGTTGATCGGGGCACCAGCAGCAGCGTCAGTCTCGTAGTCTACCGGAGAGAAGAGGGGGAAGAAACAATGAATACAATGCAAACAGATGCATATCGATGCATGACATAACAAGTAACGGTGCCAGGTGAGCCCTAACGCAGTAGGAGGTGATACCGGCGAAGGGGGAAAACATCCGGGAAAGTATCCCCGGTGTTTCGCATATTTGGACAGATGAACTAGAGGGGGAAAGTTGTGTGTTCGCTATGCTAGGGATGTATGGCGGACGAACGGACTACGAAATTGGATTCGTCTCATCGTTCTGAGCAACTTTCATGTACAAAGTTTTTCCATCCGAGCTATGGTTTAGTTTATAATAATTTTAAAAGATTTAGCCATTTTTAGAATTTATTTAATTATTTTAAATCAACATTATCCAGAATAGTGTATGCTGACATCATCATGATGTCAGCAGTCAACAGGGTGTTGACTGGGTCAAACTGACGTGTGGGTCCCGCATGTCATACTCTGTTTATTCTAATTAGGGTTTAGTTAATCTAATTACTGTTTAATTAATTAACAATGGTTAATTAGGTTAATTGAACATAATTAATTTAAGTTAATTAATTAATTATTATTTATTTCCTTTTTTAAAATCCCTTTTTAATAAACATTCTGGGGGCTGGTGGGCCCCGGCTGTCAAAGGCCCATGGCCTAACGGGCGTCGGGTGGCGGTTAAGGGTGCGGCCCGATCGGGCGCACGCCCAGGGGCGCTCGGGCGTGGGCGCACGACGGCCGTGGCTGGAGCAGCAGCGCGGCGGGGCCGTGGTAGGAGGCGAGGCCTAGCCGAGCGGTGGGGCGCTGTCCGGGGCCGATGGAGGCTGGTGGAGCGGCACGGGACCGACGAGAGCAGGGCATAGTAGTGGGACGAGTGGAGGCAGCAAATGGCAGCAGCGGGCTAGCGAGGCCGGATGGGCGTGGGCGCGGCAGAACGGCACGGCGGCGCGGGTGGCGCGGCCAGGAATGGCGGGTGCCGGGTTGCTTCGAGCGGCGCAGCGGGGCAGTGGCCGGAGAGGGGTTGCGCGTGAGGGGGGCAGCCATAGAGCATGCGCGGGCGAGGGGTCGTGGCTCGCGCGGTGCACGCGCCTGCGAGGCCAGCGCGAGGGCGCGCGAGGGCGCTT